>NW_025975564.1:0-7872 GCF_021869965.1 Rhincodon typus
GATGCTGCTTGGCCTGCTGTGTTCATCCAGCCCTGCACCTTGTTGTCACTGATATGGATGGATTGTCTTACAAGCAAAGCTAAACAGATTGAGGCTCTACTTGCTGGAAGAATGAGAGGCAATCTTATTGAAACGTATAGAATTCTTAAGGGGCTTGTCAGGGTAAATGCTGAGAAGATATTTCCCCTCGTGGCAGAGTGTAGGACCAGACAGCATACTCTCAGAATAAAAGGGCGCCAATTTAAGACTGCGATGAGGAAGTATTTCATCTCCCAGAGGATTGAGAGTCTTTGGAGATCCTTACTGCAGAGAGATGTGGGGATAGAGTTCTCGTGTGTATTTAAGGTTGAAATAAATAGATTCTTGATTTGTAGGGGAATCAACAGTTATGGGGAAAAGACAGGAAAGTGGACGTGAGGAATGTCAGATCAACCATGATTCTATTGAATAGCGGAGTGGGCTCGAAGTGATGAACGGCCCATTCCTTTTCCTATTTCATAGTATTATGGCCCTTAACTAAACCAGACCCTTTTCTTTTACCCATCTAATATTTATATATTTATAGTACACTTTTAGATTCCCTTCAGTGTAATCCAACAGCCTCTTTTCATATTTATGCTTTGCCTCTATAATTTCCTTTCTTAGTACTCCTCTGAACCTTCCATATTCAACCTTATTCTCTCTTTTATTATCATTGGCATAGTTAGCAAATTTCTGCTTCAACCTTGTCTCTACCTCTGTCATTATCCAGGGAACTTTGGTTCCCCTTGGGAAATTACCTCGACCGTACCCAAACACTGTCTTCATTAGTCTATTTCTCCAATAATTTTCCCTGTCAGTCCACCTGTACCAAATCTATTCTTACCCCTTTGAAATTGGCTCTCCTCCAATTAATTTTTTAATCTGGATTGAACCTAACTATTCTTCTCCGTGGTCAGAAGTTAGACAACACCAGGTTATAGTCCAACAGGTTTATTTGAAATCACAAGTTTTCAGAGTGCTGCGTTTTCGTCAGGTGAAGTGACTTGTGAAAACTTGTGATTTCAAATAAACCTGTTGGACTATAACCTGGTATTGTCTGACTTCTGAACTTGTCCATCCCAGTCCAACACTGGCACCTCACATCATTCTCCTCCATAACTAATCCAAACCTGATATTATACTGAACCCTAAGTGTTGCTATACTGACATTTAATATATTCATTGACTTAATTTGCCAGAGTTAGATGCAACATTGCTTCCTTTACTTCTGGACCAATGCAAATCAAGAAAATTCACCTGTATACATTTCAAAAACTCTTAGCCCTCTCTGCCCTTTATACAAATATTATTCTGGTCTATATTAAGATAATTAAAGTCTTCCATTTCCATTTCCATTTCCTCTCAGTAATTTCCCTGAAAATTTACTCCTCGATATCTTTTCTACTAACAGCAATCTAAAGAATACATGTAATGGCACCTTTATAGTTTCTTAACTCTAATCAATGAACTTCTGCCCTTACCCATTCTGACACCCTCACTGTCCAACACTGTAATATTCTCCTTAATTCGATACTGCTACCCCTCCTACTTCCTTTCCTCCCCCATCTTTCTTGAACATCTTGTTTCCGAGAGTATTTAGTCACCAATTATTTTCTTTTTCAAGCTAGATCTCTATTATTGCCCAACATTGAATTCCCATCTGGCTATTTGTGCCTGTAATTATCCAAGTTTATTTATCATACTCTGTGCCTTTACATATCAGTACAGTAAAACTATTTTGAAACTCACTTGATTCTCTCTTAGTCTCGCACCAGCTAATTCCTTTGCGTTCTTACCCTAACACTGGCTGTCTCTCCCTATCATTTATTTATCTCACTCCTCTTTTCTGATAATACCGCTTGGTTTGCATCACCATGCCAAGTTAGTTTAAATCTCATCTACAATCCACCCTGTAAGGATATTGATCTCAACTGCAACATATCCAGCCTATGCATATTCCCATTGGAAATAACCAGAACATTAGCAAGTTGAACTCTTGCTTGCTTCTCCTTCATAGCTGCTTAAAATTTGCCTACAGGACCTCATTCTATTTTCTACTTCTGTCCCTATTCGCAGTAAGTACCATTATTTTGCAGTTCATTTTACCCCCTTGTTGGAATGTTCTACAACTACTCAGTGACATCTAGAACCCTGTCACCAGAGAGGCAACAGACCATACTGAATTCATTTTCACAGCCACCCAAATCAACATCCGGTGATTATCATTGACCAGAAATTACATGGTGGCTGTGAAAGTAGGTCAGGGACTGGAAATTGTGAGATGAGTGACTCACTTCCCAAAGCTTGCCTACCCTCTACAATGCACAATTCAGAAGTGTAATGAAATAGACTCCTTTTGTCTGAATGAATGCAACTCCACAACACTTATAAAGTAAGACTATATTCAGGACAAAGCAATCCATTTGATCAGTGCCCTATCTACCACCTTGGACATTCACACCCTCCAGATACTAGATGCACTGCAGCAATTCACCAATGCCTTTTTGATAGCACCTTCCAAATCCACAATCTCAACAACCAAGAAGGGTAAGGACATCTGATTAGGGACAAGAGAGTTAATATTATTAGGGTTATTATTAAAGTGCATATTGTCTCAAAATAAGTACTGCATTTTGCCCAAATGTAACAATGACAGCTTATTACTCATTGCTACATAGCGCAAGAAGATAAGGGAACCGAAACCAATGAAGAAAGTTGAGTTACTATGGAAGCTAACAGACCCAAGGTTGAAGGCTGCATGAAGCTGAGAAATATAAACGTGTTCTGAAAACTCTGCACTTTTTGAGAGGTTCTTTGGGTAATTGAGATGTGCTTCTCTCCTGCAAATCTTTGCTTATCCGAGGCATACAGACTCAAGAGTGATAATTTTTAACCAAAGCAGATGCATGAGAAAACCATCACCAGTGAGTTCCACACCATCCAGACTTGGAACTATATTGCCATTCCTTTACTGTTAATGGATAAAAATCCTGGAACTTCTTTATTAATCACACTATAGATTGACTGCAACAGTTCAAGAAGATGGCATACCACAACCTTCTGAAGGGCAATTAGGCATGGGAAACAAATGTTGGCCTTGCCAATGATCCCCACAACCCATGAAAGAGTAAAAGTAAAACTCTGTCTTTTCCTCTATAGAATCCACAATTTGTTTCCCAAACTTCCTCTGCTCACTCTGTGCTACAGAGCCAACCACGCCACCATGCATTTGACTCTGGCTGCCTTTCCCAGATGGACCATTACCCTCATGAGTATTTATGTTAAAAAGCAAGATGCATTCAAGAACCTCCCATATCACCTGTCCTCACTTTCTTTGACTGATACGTAGTCACCTGTTCCTCCTCTTCCTACACAATCTAAGCTGCAATGTTCTCACATCCAAAAATATGATATTCACATAACTCTTAGTCTCATGAAGTATCAGTGTCTCCAGTTGCTACTTAAGTTCCAAAGCCAGAGCATGAGCTCCTCCAGTTTCCAACACTTCCTGCCCAAACAGTTGTCCAGTTCACAAGAGAAATCCTGGAGTTCCTACTTGGCTTGACCTGCCATCCACTACTTTTTAGTTCAGCTAAATTTAAATAGAAATAAGAATACACATGAAAAGTCTATTTTGTTTATTAATTTAGCAACTTACAGACTCTTAGCTGAGCAAAAATAAAGCTGTAATACTCAGGAACTAACACCACACCTTTTTTTTTCCTACAACCAAAATCACCATGGCATTTTTTAACTTTATTTTTAACTAGTAACCACCATTAGGAAAAACACTTGTGTATGCAATTGAATATTTGCAAGAAAAGTCCATTATGGACAATGCAAATCATCAAAGTTAGGGGGAGGCGTTGGGGGTAGGGAGAGCAGGAAGGTAAATCAAAGTGGATTTGGAGGGGGAAATAAAGCACTGAGGAACAACACTTCTTGCCTTCACAAAATCTTGCAAATCCAGTGGTAGAATAAACACTCCAAAATCCAGCGCCCTCTCTCAGGCTGACATCAAGCATTGGTTATGATCAAGCAGTTAAGTTAGTAGGGTGCAACGTCTACATGCCTGACACAGAACTTCAAAAACAAGCTCTTACTCCAAAATCTGTCACTGCAGGCAGTTACCATGAGGGCAGAGGAAAAGCTTCAAGAATATCCTCAACAATTTGTTTGAATTGTTTTCTCAAATCCACTAAAAGTGGAGAAGCCCTCACAAAGCTGCCAATAATTTCAGCCTTCTCAAACAGGCCCAGATGGAGGCAAAGTACAAACAGTGTAAGGAACATGCATCCTCCTCAACCATCCTCCTCACCAAATACCACCTGCCCCATTGGAGGCAGGTTTAGACCTTAGAATCCACAATTCTGGATTGAGGGACTGTCTAAGAAGCGTGATTGAGCCTTTAGAAGTACATCAAACCTTTTACACATTTCTCTGCCTTCCATGAATGTAAGTTTCACTGTAGGATTCTGTTTACTGTTCACTTATCTATATTATGTAAGTAAAACTATTTATTCGTCAATGACTTGTGTCTCAACTTAATAAGTGTTTATTTCCTGTCGACCTTTCAATGAGAGGAGTATCTCATTGCCATAAATGATATATTGCAATAACTTTTGTACAAAGTAAAGGTGCAATCCTCAGGCCAAATTTTCATTATGATATTTTCGTCAAGAAGTGGTACACTTCAGATGGTGATCCACTAATGGGACTAATTAGTAATGATCAATGGGAGAAAATATCTGGAATGAAATTACAAAAATATAACAGAATGTAATTGAGATTAGAGAAAGTTTGCAAGTACTATAATTAGGGAGCTCTGCATTTTGTAGGCAGAACCTTTCATAGTAAACCCTGTCTGCCTGTTAAGGTGAATGAAAAAGATGTTACAACATCGTGTGGAAAATGGGATTTTAGTGTGTACAAATGAATTTACATAATAAAAACAATGACTACACTTCAAATATTCAGTGGCAGTATAGTTTGAAAAGGAACATGCGCTATCAATAAAGGGGAGTTAATGGATGCATTGTTATACATTTACAGAAGAGATTTGATAAGAGAATTGACATAAATGGATTTTCTGGTTGGTAAAATGTAACCAGTTGTGTGCCCCCAGAGATCAGTGCTGAGGCTGCAACTATTTACAATTTATAATAATGATATGGATGAAAGGACCAAAGATATGGTTGCTAAATTTGCTGATTACACAAGACTATGCAGGAAAGGATGCTTTAAAGAAGATATAATGAGACTACAAACAATATAGATAGGTTAATTTAAGTGGGCAAAGATCTGGCAAATGGAGTGTAGTGTGGAAAAATGTGAAGCAGTCCATTTGGTTGAAAAATTAAAAGAAAGCATCCTGTGTCAATGATGAGAAATTGCAGAGTTCTGAGATTTAGATGGATTTGGAAGTCCAAATGCAAAAATCACAAAAGGTTAGTATACTGGTGCTGCAAATAATTAGGAAGCTAAGAGAATGTTTTGTTGAGGGGACTTAAATACAAAAGTAGGGAGGATATGCTTCATTTAAACAGGTACTGGTGAGGCCACATCTGGAGTATTGATCTCCTTACTTTGAAGTAGGACCTAAATACATTGGAAAATGTCCAGAGGAGGTTACTAGACTAATACCTGAAACGGAAAGTGTCTTATGAGGAAAGATTGGATACTTCAGCCTCATGTCCATTGGTGTTTAGAAGAGAAGACGTAAGTTGACCGAAGAATGTAAGATTCTAAAGTGTCTTAACAAGGTAAATGTGGTAATCTGTGTGATATTGCTACTCCTTGCAAAATCCGGTCTGCTGTCTTGTGCATGCTATAAGTGTCTGAATATGTTATGCTTCCAAAGGCTCTCTGGTGCCACTGTGTGGTAGGAACAGAAATGGTTTAGTTCCAGAGATAGTAGGAAAATGGTTTAGTTCCGTTCACTCCAGATTTTCAATTCTGATCATCAGTTTCTTGACTCACAGGTTATATTAGTGGCAAGATCACTGTCAGCACATAGAAACACGAGATAATAAAAACAGTGCTGTTGTTACCAAGGTTCTGTCTCTAACCGAAGGTAAAATGATCTATTATCTATGCCATGGGTCCTAAAGTATGATCTTTAACTAAACTATTACAACAAAAAATGTTATTTGAAGGAAGAAGCTCTGGAAAATGTCCAGAGGAGGTTACTAGACTAATTTACAATAAGCTCCTGCTTTAAGCTACCCTGTTTTAAATCATGCCAAGCAGCATCATAGGAGCAGAGAGGCTGACGTTTCGGGCCTCGACCCTTCATCAGAAAAGGGGGAGGGGAAGGGGGTTTTGAAATAAATAGGGAGAGAGTGGGAGGCGGATAGAAGAGGGATAGAGGAGAGGATAGGTGGAGAGGAAACAAACAGGTCGAAGAGGCGGGGATGGGGCCAGGAAAGGTGAGTGTAGGTAGGGAGTTAGGAAGGGGATAGGTCAGTCCAGGGAGGACGGACAGGTCAAGGGGGCGGGATGAGGTTGGTCGGTAGGAGATGGAGGTGCGGCTTGAGGTGGGAGGAAGAACAGGTTAGGGAGGCAAGGACGAGCTGGACTGGTTTTGGGATGCGGTGGGGGGAGGGGAGATTTTGAAACTTGTGAAATCCACATTGATACCATTGGGCTGCAGGGTTCCCAAGCGGAATATGAGTTGCTGTTCCTGCAACCTTCGGGTGGCATCGTTGTGGCACTGCAGGAGGCCCAGGATGGACATGTCGTCTGAGGAATGGGAGGGGGAGTTGAAATGGTTCGCGACTGGGAGGTGCAGTTGTTTGTTGCGAACCGAGCGTAAGTGTTCTGCAAAGCGGTCCCCGAGTCTCCGCTTGGTTTCCCCGATGTAGAGGAAGCCACACCGGGTACAGAGGATGCAGTATACCACATTGGCAGATGTGCAGGTGAACATCTGCTTGATGTGGAAAGTCTTCTTGGGGCCTGGGTTGGGGGTGAGGGAGGAGGTATGGGGGCAGGTGTAGCACTTCCTGCGGTTGCAGGGAAAAGTGCCGGGTGTGGTGGAGCTGGAGGGGAGTGTGGAGCGGACAAGGGAGTCACGGAGAGAGTTGTCCCTCCGGAAAGCAGATAAGGGTGGGGAGGGAAAGATGTCTTTGATGGTGGGGTTGGATTGCAGATGGCGGAAGTGTCGGACGATGATGCGTTGGATCCGGAGGTTGGTGGGGTGGTACGTGAGGATGAGGGGGATTCTTTTTTGGTTCCTATTGCGTGGACGGGGTGTGAGGGATGAGGTGCGGGAGACACGGTTGAGGGCGTTCTCGACCACCGAGGGGGTAAGTTACGGTCCTTGAAAAACGAGGACAACTGAGATGTACGGGAGTGGAATGCCTCATCCTGGGAGCAGATGTGGCGGAGGCGAAGGAATTGGGAATAGGGGATAGCATTTTTGCAGGAAGGTGGGTGGGAGGAGGAGTATTCTAGGTAGCTGTGGGAGTCGGTGGGCTTGAAATGAATATCGGTTTCTAGGTGGTTGCCCGATATGGAGACAGAGAGGTCCAGGAAGGGGAGAGAGGTGTTAGAGATGGTCCAGGTAAATTTAAGGTTGGGGTGGAAGGTGTTAGTGAAGTGTATGAACTGTTCGAGCTCCTCGTGGGAGCACGAGGCGGCACCGATACAGTCATCAATGTAACGGAGGAAGAGGTGGGGTTTAGGGCCGGTGTAGGTACGGAAGAGGGATTGTTCCACGTAACCTACAAAGAGGCAGGCGTAGCTTGGGCCCATGCGGGTACCCATGGCTACCCCCTTTGTCTGTAGGAAGTGGGAGGAATTGAAAGAGAAGTTGTTGAGTGTGAGGACGAGTTCGGCTAAGCGGATGAGGGT
>NW_025975565.1:0-7870 GCF_021869965.1 Rhincodon typus
CCCATATACACTCCATTGCGAAGGAAAACCAGAAATGAGGTAATTCAGCTCAACGGACTCCAGAGTTTAAATACCAGGCAGGAAAATACAACGGCACTTCATCGGAGACTGCACTGAGGATGTTACCCAGCAGGGTAATGAAACGTCTGCGGAAAAACAACGAACCAGCTCTGTGAGCCAACCAACCACAATGTCCACAACCTCAGCTACAAATCTACTCCAAAACTTTAGATTCCAAGTGTGGTCTAATTAGAGTTTTATAGAGCTGCAGGATAACCTCACGGCTCTTAAACTCAATTCCCCTGCCAATGAAAGCCAACACACCGTACGCCTTCTTTACAACCCTATCAACTTGTGTAGCAACTTTGAGGGATCTATGGACGTGGACCCCAAGATCCTCTGTTCCTCCACACTGCCAAGAATCCTGCCATTAACCCTGTATTCTGCATTCAAATTCAACCTTCCAAAATGAATCACTTCACACTTTTCTGGGTTGAATTCCATCCGCCACTTCTTTGCCCAGCTCGGCATCCTGTCAATGTCCCGTTGCAACCTACAACAGCCCTCCACACTGTCCACAACTCCACCAACCTTTGTGTCATCGGCAAACTTACTAACCCACCCTTCCACTTCCTCATCCAAGTCATTCATAAAGATCACAAAGAGTAGGGGTCCCAGAACAGATCCCTGTGGAACACCCCTGGTCACCGAGCTCCAGGCTGAATATGTTCTGTCTGCTACCACCCACTGTCTTCTAATGGACAACAAGTTTTGTATCCAGACAGCCATATTTCCCTGAATCCCATGCCTTCTTAATTTCTGAATGAGCCTACCATGTGGAACTCTTTCAAATGCCTTGCTAAAATCCATATACACCACATCCACATACACCACATCCACTGTTCTACCTTCATCGATGTGTTTTGTCACATCCTCAAAGAATTCAGTAAGGCTTGTGAGGCATGACCTGCCCCTCACAAAGCCATGCTGAATATTTCTAGTCAAACTGTGCTTTTCCAAATATTCATAAATACTATCTCTCAGAATCCTCTCCAATAATTTGCCCACCACAGAAGTAAGACTGACCGGTCTGTAATTCCCAGGATTATCCCTGTTTCCTTTCTTGAACAAGGAAATGACATTTGCCACCCTCCAATCTTCTGGCACTACTCCCGTGGACAGTGAGGATGCAAAGATCATTGCCAAAGGGGCAGCAATTTCTTCTCTCGCTTCCTGTAGAACCTTGGTTATATCCCATCTGGCCCAGGGGACTTATCTATCCTCATGTTTTTCAAAATTTCTAGCACATCCTCCTTCCTAAAATCAACCTGTTCGAGCATATCTGCCTGTTTCATGCTGTCGTCACAAACATCAAGGTCCCTCTCACTGGTGAATACTGAAGCCAAGTATTCATTAAGGACCTCCCCTACCTCCTCTGACTCCTCACACAAGTTCCCTCCACTATCCCTGATTGGCCCTGCCCTCACTCTGGCCATTTTCTTGTTCCTCATGTAAGCATAGACTGCCTGGAGTTTTCCTTGATCCTACCCACCAAGGCTTTCTCATACCCCCTTTTCACTCTCCTAAGTCCATTCTTCAATTCCTTCCTGGCTACCTTGTAGACCTCTAGAGCCCTGTCTGATCCTTGCTTCCTCAACCTTAAGTAAGATTCCTTCTTCCTCTTGACTAGATGTTCCACATGTCTTGTCATCTAAGGTTCCTTCACCTTACCATCCTTTCCTTGCCTCAGTGGGACAAACCTATCCAGTACTCATAGCAACTGCTCCCTAAACAACGTCCACATTTCTATTGTGCATTTCCCTGAGAACATCTGATCCCAATTGGTGCTCCGTAATTCTTGCCTAATAGCATTGTAATTCCCCCTCCCCCAATTAAACACTTTCCCATACCGTCTGCTCCTATCCCTCTCCATGACTATAGTAAAGGTCAGGGAGTTGTGATCACTATCGCCAAAATGCTCTCCCATCAAGAGATCTGACACCTGGCCTGGTTCGTTGCCAAGCACCAAATCCAATATGGCCCCCCCCTCTAGTCGGCCTATCTACATATTGAGTCGGAAATCCTTCCTGGACACACCTGACAAAATCTGCTCCTTCCAGACTATTTGCACTTAGGAGGTTCCAGTCTATATTAGGGAAGTTGAAGTCACCCATGACAACAACCCTATTACTTCTGCACCTTTCCACAATCTGCCTCCCAATCTGTTCCTCAGAGTCTAAATTGCTATTGGGGGGATCCATAGAAAACTCCCAATAAATTGACTGCTCCTTTCCGGTTTCTGACTTCCACCCATACTGACTCAGCGGACAAACCCTCCTCCACGACCTCCCTTTCTGCAGCTGTGATACCATCCCTGATTAGCAATGCCACGCGCCCACCTCTTTTACCTCCCTCCTTATTTCTTTTGAAACATCTACACCCCAGAACATCCAACAACCATTCCTGCCCCTGTGATATCCAAGTCTCCGTAATAGCCACAACATCGTAGTTCCAAGTAGTGATCCATGCTCTAAGTTCGTCACCCTTATACCTGACACTTCTTGCATTGAAGTAGACACACTTCAACCTGTCGCACTGACTGCAGCTTTGCCATATCAACTGTCTATTCTTCCTCACAGATTCTCTGCATGCTGTGTCTGCCTGTGTCCTCTGATCTGTAGCCCTTGTTCCCGTCCCCCTGCCACACTGGTTTAAACCCTCCCTAAGAGCTCTGGCAAACCTCCTGCACAGGATATTGGTGCCCCTCCAGTTCAGGTGCAACCCATCCTTCCTGTACAGGTCCCACCTTCCCTAGAAGGTATCCCAATGATCCACATATCTGAAGCCTTCCCTCCTAAACCAGCTCTGTATCCATGTGTTCAGCTGCACTCGCTCTCTGTTTCTGGCCTCACTAGCCCGTGGCACCGATAATAATCCTGTATAGAATCCCTACAGTGTGGAAACAGGCCCTTCGGCCCAACAAGTCCACACCAACCCTTGCACCATCCCACACAGACCCATCCCCCTATAACCCACACACCCCTGAACACTATGGGCAATTTAGCATGGCCAATCCACCTAGCCTGCACATCTTTGGACTGTGGGAGGAAACCGGAGCACCCGGAGGAAACCCACGCAGACACGGGGAGAATGTGCAAACTCCGCACAGACAGTCGCCCAAGGCTAGAATCAAACCGGGGTCCCTGGCACTGTGAGGCTGCAGTGCTAACCACTGAGCCACCGTGCCACCTGAGATTACTACTCTGCTCATCCTGGCTTTTAGTTTCCATCCTAACTCCCTATATTCACTTTTCAGGTCCTCATCCAGATTCCTAGTTATGTCATTGGTACCGATGTATACCACAACTTCTGGCTGCTCTTCCTTTCCTTTAAGAATCCTGTAGACTCGATCCAAGGCATCCCTGACCCTGGCACCTGGGAGGCAACATACCATCCGGGAGTCTCGCTCGGTACCACAGAATCTCCTGTCTGTTCCCCTAACCAATGAATCTCCTATCACTATTGCTCTCCTATTCTCCACACTTCCCTTTTGAGCCACAGAGCCAGGCTCAGTGCCAGAGACCTGGCCACTATGGCTTTCCCCTGGTAAGTCGTCCCCCCCAACAGTATCCAAAGCGATATACTTATTATTGAGGGGAATGGCCACAGGGGATCCCTGCACTGTCTGCCTATTGCCTTTCCCCCTCCTGACAGTCACACATGTACCAGTTACTTTTTCCTGTACTTGGGTGTGACAACTTCCCTATAACTCCTATCTATCACCCCCTCAGCCTGCCGAATGATCCGGAGTTCATCTAGCTCCAGCTCCAGTTCCCTGACATGGTCTGCGAGGAGCTGAAGTTGGGTGCACTTCTCGCAGGTGAAGTCAGAAGGGACACTAGTAGTGACCCTTACTTCCCACATCCTACAAGAGAAGCATGCAACTGCCCTAGCTTCCATTTCCTCTACTCTAGATTGCCAAAAGAATAAAGAAAAGAAAGCTTACCTTTCCGACCCTCCACACTTTTTTTTTTTGGTTAGAGGAGGAGGATGGGTGGGAGACACTACACGTGTAGTGTTACGGGTTTAGCCACTGCCCGAATATAATAGTTCACTTCCTGGCTCGCGCTCTCACCTCTCCCGCCACTGAAAACAAGAAGGCCACTGACTTACGAGGCAAGTTTTTTTATAAGGAAGCCTTATAAGAAAACATTGAGAGAATACCAGGCTTATAGCGAATATTGAGAGAACACTGGTTCAGAGTTAAGATTGAGAGAACATGGGTTCACAGTTAAGATTCAGAGAACAAGAATTCACGTGAATATTGAGAGAATACGTGTATGGAATGAGCCGTCAGAGGAAGTGGTGGAGGCTGGTACAATTACAACATTTAACAGGCATCTGGATGGGTACATGAATAGGAAAGGTTTACAGGGATGTGAGCTCAATGCTGGCAAATTGGGCTAGATTAATTTAGGCTATCTAGATGACATGGACGAGTTGGATCAAAGGGTTTGTTTCTGTGCGGTACAACTGTAACTCTCTAACTCTGTTTAACTCTCTAATTGTCTAACTTTGTAACTCTCTAATTCTCATTCACAGTTCACAGTGAGACAACACCAGGCTTACCTTTAATACTGACAGAATATGGGTTCACAGGTCATAGTGAGAGAACACGGATTTGCATGTTATGGACCAGAACAAACACCCTCAAAATGTATCAAGAAGATAGCCTAAAATTGAACTTAGTTTAAAGGGAAGGGCCAGGCATTGCAATTTGATGGTCAGACTACCAGATTTGAAGCAAAACACACTTTATTCCTTCAATATCATTAAAATACAACAAAAGAAAGAAGAAATTGAAATAACTTAGGCCTTTGGGAAAATGTAACAGAATAATAGATTATTTAACTACTAAATAGTGACTGTTCCAATTTGCTAAAAGACAATTAAACACACCCTTGGCAAAAGGCAAGTTCAGGAGAATATATTGTCTCACTGGAATTCTCCAGTCCAGGAGGGAAGAATATTAAGAGGAAACTCTGAGAGAGTAGCAGGGAGAGATGATTTGCAGGTTCCAAACTGAGTTTCAAGACCCAAATCCTGGCTCTGTGAGAGCATGATCTCACCCATTCAGGTTGAGTCTATTGTTCCAATGTTTAAAAAAAGCCCAAGGCCTCAAACTTTTCATTTTATGGGCCTTGAACCAAACCAATTGGACCTCTGTCAAATGCCTTCTCACATTTCTGTGTCCATGAAATTTTCTGCACTTCTTCAACAAGTCCGTTAGTGGAGCAACTACGTTGCTAAGATTCAGTATGAGCCTCCAATAAAAAAACACTCAATCCCAGGAATCAGAGTGCTTCCCTCTTTAACGATGGTATGGGAAACTCTATAATAACCGTTGTTTTCACATCCTGTGGGGCTATCTTTCCGTGTCCAATGTCATGGCCCAGGAACGTGACTTTTGTAAACACTCTTAGCAATGTTTGTCATCAAACTCACTTCCCGAAGTCAAACAAACAACTCTGATAGATGTTCCAAATATTCCTTCTATTTGTGACGAAAAATCACCAGATTGTCAATGTACACCACACAACTGGGTAATCCCAAAATGACTATTGGTTAGTATTTAAATGTGGCTGGCATGTTTTTCATACCAAATGGCATGACTTTAAACTGGTACAATCCATTTGGTGTTATGAAAGCCAAAATTTCCTTTGCTCTTTCGGATAAAGGTACCTGTCAGCATCCTCTGAGTAAGTCCAACTTACTACTGATTATCGGGGGAAGCAATGGCCTAGTGGTATTATTGCTGGACTGTTAATCCAGAGACCCACATAATGTTCTGGGGACCCAGGTTCGAATCCCACCAAGGCAGATGGTGGAATTTGAATTCAATAAACATCTGGAATTAAGAATCCAATGATGACCGTGAATCCATTATCGATTGTTGGAAAAATCCATCTGGTTCATTAATGTCCTTTAGGGAAGGAAACTGTCTTCTGGTCTGGCCTACATGTGACTCCAGACCCACAGCAATGTGGTTGACTCTTAACTGCCCTCTGGGCAATTAGGGATGGGCAATAAATGCTGCCCAGCCAGCGACACCCTCATCCCATGAATGAATGTAAAAAAACTTAGAAATATATGTTGCTTGTCCCGCCTTCTCATACAGTCTTCCAATCATGGAATAGGATATGAATCAGATTTTGTAACTGCATTGACCTTATAATAGTCACACATAATTGTTCGGTACCATCTGGTTTTGGCACTGTTACTATAGGTGATCTCCATTTGCTGCAACTCACTTTGATTATATTGTCTTTGATCTTACGTTCAATCAATTTTTTTTTACTCATTCACGGGATGAGGGTGTTGCTGGCCAGGCATCATTTATTGCCCATTCCTAATTGTCCTCCCCCACCCCAGAGAGCAGTTAAGCGTCAACCACATTGCTGAGGGTCTGGAGTCACATGTAAGTTAAGGATGGCAAGAATGGCAGTTTCCTTCCCTAGAGGGCATTAGTGAACCAGATGGGTTTTTCCCAACAATCGACAATGAGTTCATAGTCACCATTAAATTCTTAATTCCAGATACTTTCTTGAGTTCAAATTCCACCATCTGCCATGGTGGGATTTGAACCTGGGTCCCCAGAACACTATCTGGGTCTCTGGATTAGTAGTCCAGTAATAATACCACTAGGCCATTACCTCCCCAGTATCTATTTTTGAACCTGTGTCAAATTTAGAGGGTTACAACTATAAAGATATTGTTTAATTGGAACAGCATTTCCTACATTTATATCATGCAAAATTAGATTAGTATTTGCCATATTATTCAGTCATTTCTCTCCATGTGATTGCAATAACTTTTTCAGGTGATTTTGACTTTGCTCTGGAAGGTAACTGTAGTGATTGGAACCAGGGCCAGGGATCTCAATGACTATGAGATCCTTGATTGGGGTTGTTAACCTGCGCCAATCAGGAAACCTTAGCTGACAAATATAAACAAGAGAGTCAGAGTGTCTCTACATTCCAGGGACTGTCTCTGATCTGGCCTCCAAAGGAGGTCTATGAGACCTGACTTGAGTAAGAGAACTAATAGGCCGGTATCCAGGAAAGTGCAAACCCTGCAAAGTTCACCTACACGTGGCTTGGAACAGTTAAATTGCTTAGCAACATCCAAATTAGAACCAGTCAAAATGAATGTCTGGTTAAATGGTACCCGTTTCTCATGGAGGTCGATATCGACGTAGCTGTATCAGTGGTTGCAGAACCAGTCATGAACAAGAGATAGTAGGAACTGCAGATGCTGGAGAATCTGAGATAACAAGGTGTAGAGCTGGATGAACACAGCAGGCCAAGCAGCATCATAGGAGCAGGAAGGCTGACATTTTGGGCCTAGACCCTTCTTCAGAAATGGGGGAGGGGAAGGGGGTTCTGAAATAAATAGGGACAGAGGGGGAGGCGGATAGAAGATGGATAGAGGAGAGGATAGGTGGAGAGGAAACAGACAGGTCAAAGAGGCGGGGATGGAGCCAGTAAAGGTGAGTGTAGGTGGGGAATTAGGGAGGAGTTAGGTCAGTCTAGGGAGGACGGACAGGTCAAGGGGGCGGGATGAGGTTAGTAGGTAGGAGATGGGGGTGCGGCTTGAGGTGGGAGGAGGGGATAGGTGGGAGGAAGAACAGGTTAGGGAGGCAGGGACGAGCTGGGCTGGTCTTGGGATGCGGTAGGGGGAGGGGAGATTTTGAAGCTTGTGAGATCCACATCGATACCATTGGGCTGCAGGGTTCGGAAGTGGAATATGAGTTGTTGTTCCTTCAACCTTCGGGTGGCATCGTTGTGGCACTGCAGGAGGCCCAGGATGG
>NW_025975566.1:0-7869 GCF_021869965.1 Rhincodon typus
ACCGGACCCGAAACGTCAACTCTGTTTTCTCCTCCACAGATGCTGCCAGACCTGCTGAGCTTTTCCAGCAACTTTGTTTTTTTTCCTCCACTTTATAAGGCTGGCTTACAGATAATGTAACACTAATCATACAGAATGGTTCTTAAGAACAATCGGACTCTGCTCTCTCTCCACAGATGCTGCCAGACCTGCCGAGTTTCTCCAGCAATTTCTGTTTCTTCTTCAGATCTTCAGCATTCACAGTTCTTGTTTTATTATAAAACAGAAAGATGTCGTTGATCGTTGTTTCCCAAGGAGCAATCATCAATTTCAACAAAGTCAGCACTGCGGGACTGAAAGATTCCTTTTGTGGAGTTCAAATCAACCACCAGCACCAAATACAAAAGGAGGTTATTATTATTTCTACAACCACATGTGACATCCACAATCCAAAACAATGATGTTGATTGATTTTCACTTATAAAACATAGCTAGGAAAAGCTTGATAAAGAAAAAATGGTTTAATTTATCATGCTGGTGCATCAGTTACCCTCGATGCTCTGCGAGCAATTTACAGGGTCCATTTATCACAGGGTGTTGAAAGCAGAATCATTGCCAATTGTTTTTAGCACTAAATTGGTCTTATTATAAGCACCAAAGAAATAAGCCGTATTTAATGGTATTTAGTTGAAGATCCCAAACTAATGGATAATCCTTAAATGATTTTGATAATGGTCAAGTTCTCTCACAACAGTTTTCAACAGGTGGAAAAAAAAGGAAAAGAAAAACAGAAAAGCTCAGATTGCAGGAAGACTGGGCACGTTGGAGTTTCCAAGGCACAAGACCATAAGAATTATGAACAGGTATAGGCTGCTTGGCTTTTCAAGCCTGGTGATAGGATCATGGCTGATCAGACATTCCTCACATCCACTTTCCTTCCCTTTGCCCCATAACCCATGATTCTCCTACTGATCAAGAATCTGTCTCAGCCTTAAATACACAACGACTCTGCTGCCACCCTGCCACCCCACCCCCTGCCCCCCAATAGCTCTCTGTGGCAACGAGTTCCAAAGACTTTGAGCTCAAGAAATTCCTTCTAATAGGAGCAGGTTGTTCGGCCCATCACGTCCAGTGACCCTCTGAAGAGCATACCACCCAAACCCAACCCTTACCCTATCTCTGTAACCCTACATTTCCTGTTGTTAATCCACCTAACCTGCACATCTTTGGGCTGTTGGAGGAAACTGGAGCACCTGGAGGAAACCCATGCAGACACAGGGAGAATGTACAAACTCCACAGACGGTTGCCAGAGGGTGGAATCAAACCAGGGTCCCTGGCACTGTGAGGCAGCAGTGCTAAGCCCCACTGAGTCACTGTGCTGCCTGTCTTAAAATCTGTCTTAAATTGGTGACCCTTAATTCTAAGACTATTTCCTCCAAACCTAGACTCTTCCATGAGGGAAACACATCCTCTCAGCATTTAGCCTGTCAAGGCCCTTAAGAATTCAACATGTTTCAAATAGATCATCTCTCATTCTAAAATCGAACAAGTAGAGTCTCAACCTGTCTAGCATCAGTCCATAAGACAATCCATCCGTACCAGGGATCACCCTTGTGAATCTCCTCTGAACTGCCTCCAAATGTAATATTTTTTAAAACCATATGATATGGAAGCAGAATTAGGTCATTCAGCCCAGTGAGTTTGATCCATCATTTGATCATGGCTGCTATGTTTCTCAACCTCATTCTCCTGCCTTCGCCCTGGAACCGTTGATCCTTGTTCAAATCAAGAACCTACTTCTGTCTTTAAGATACTCAGTAACTTAGCCTCCACAGCCTTCCGCAGCAATGAGTTCCACCACTTCATCGCCCTCCTGCACTGAGGCTGTGCCCTCAAAATGCAAAATCTCCTACTAATGGGAACATCTCCACGTCCACTCTCTCCAAGCCTCTCAGTATTCTGCAAGTTTCAGTGAGACTCCACCAGCCCCCATGCTCTAAACTCTATGGAGTATAGTCCCAGAGTCCACAACTAGTCCTCATATGACAAACCCTTCATTCTTAAATGAATGAAGGGGGCCAAAACTGCACACTACTCCAGATTGGTCTCACCAGCAACTTGTAAGAGTTCCCTACTCTTATACTCCACCTTACTGAAATGAGGGATAACATTCCAATAGCCTTCTTGATTATCTGCTGCACCTGTGCGCTCACTTTTTATGTTTCACTGATGTTCTAAAGCAGAATGCTGCTGTTAGTGAGATTAAGGAAGAAGAGGTACAAACGAATGAATGTAGAAACCAGATGCAGGAGATTTCAACCCAATTACCCCAACTACCACAGGCATGGAGTACTGTGATGGAACTGTGTCTGCACTATGCAAAATTCACAATATTAAAATGGAAGATTTTGTTGCAAGCAGGAAATACACAAATCACTGAGCTTTTTATTCAAGATCAACATTGCATTGTACAGCATCTGTACAACGCATATGCTGTACAACGCAAAGTTTGATCATGTGCATTAACTGATTTTTTTTTTTAACCACTCAATCTTCTTCAGTTGGCTGTTTTATTAAAATCGTTTAATCCAAACGATTGTCGTATGCATTGATTTTGATAAACTGAACAGAAATGAAATCTATCAACCAGTAAAATTGTTTGCTTGAAAAACATTTAATCTCAATTGAAAATTTATATGGCAAAATCTTTAATAGTTCAACATAAATTTTAATATATCCAACTGTAACAGGCTTTTTGTTACAGTATTTTTCTGAGCCTGCAGACACTACAGTGCATTCAAATAACAGAGGTTCGTGGAAAGCAACTTTCAGGTTGTGGTCACCCAGCAGACAGGTAACAAGGAAATATCCCTCGCAAATCCTTTCTCTCCCTCAGAAAATGGGGACAGTGAAGGCTTTTCTTTGGAGGCCATGGCACTGTGGGTGGTCCAGCTGCTTTGGGGGCTGGGGACACAGTGAAAAGAGAATGAGAAGAGACATGTGGAAGGACAGGAATGGTAGGGGAAATCATTAGTATAGGGAGTAGACGAATGCATCTGCAGCCATAGATGTGTTTGTGATTCCTGGGTGCCAGGATCAAGGACATCTGGAATGCCTCCAGCACTGTCCTGGAGGTACACAGCCCAGTCACAATCCATGTTGGGACCAAATGACATAGGAAGAAAGAAACAGAAATGACATCCTGTAAGCAGACTTTAGGGAATTAGGTAGGAAATTTAAAAGCAGGAATTCAAAGGCCCTCCAGATTATTCCCAAAGACATGCAGTACTATAAAAATAGAAGAATAGAGCAGATAGAGTCATACAGCACAGAAACAGACTCTTAGATCATAGAATCCCTACAGTGTGGAAACAGGCCCTTCAGCCCAATAAGTCCACACCAACACTCAGAGCATCCCACCCAGACCATCCTCCTAACCTACACATCCCTGAACACTGTGGGCAATTTAGCACGGTCAATCCACCTAGCCTGCACATCTTTGGATTGTTGGAGGAAACCGGGGCACCCGGAGGAAACCCACACAGACACGGGGAGAATGAGCAAACTCCACACAGTCGCCCAAAAGTGGAATCGAACCCGGGTCCCTGGTGCAGTGAGGCAGCAGTGCTAACCACTGAGACACTGTGCCGCCCTTTTTTAGCACAGGGAGGAGAGGGAGGGAGGGACATGCATTTAAGGTGAGGAGAGGAAAGTTCAAAGCAGATGGGAGGAGTAAGTTTTTTTTTGAAAACAGAGTGGTAAGGTCTGGAGCGCACTGTCAGGCATGGTGGTGGAGGCAGATAAGACAAGGACATTTAAAGGATTTTTTAGATAAGTCCATGAATATACAAGGAATAGAGGGATATGGACCCAATGGCAGGCAAAAGGGATTCGTTTAATTTGGCGTCATGTTCAGCACAACATCATGCTGCCTCATAGCGCCAGAGACCCAGATTAGATTCCATCTTCGGGCAACTGTCTGTATTGAGTTTGCACGTTCTCCCCGTGTCAGTGTGGGTTTCTGCCAGGTGCTCCGGTTCTCTCCCACAGTCCAAAAATGGACTTTGGGAGGATTGGCCATGCTAAATTGCTCTTAGTGTCCAGGGAAGTGTAGGATAGGTGCATTAGCACGGGTAATGCAGGGTTGCAGGATAGAGTGGGTCTGGGTGGGGTGATCTTCAGAAGGTTGGTGTGGACTTGTTGGGCCGAATGGCCCACTTCCACACTGCAGGGGTGCTATGGACTACTAAATGAATGAGCGAATGGAGAGATTGCGCAGGAAGGAGGGCTTCAGATCCCTGAGGGATTGGGACCTTTCCCTGGTGATATGGGGACTGTACAAGTTAGACAGGTTACATCTGAACTGGAACGGGACCACATCCTTACAGGAAGTCTGCCAATGCTGTAGGGGTGGATTTCAACTAGACTGACAGGAGGCGAGATCCTGGGAAGTAGATCAGAAGGAACAGAAACAGAGAGAGTCAGAATTTAAGAAAAAAAAAGTGTGTCTGGAAGGCAGAGGAACCATGACTTAGATAAGAAAGTACTGAATTTAATAAGGCTAAATGGAACATATGCTTTAGAGCAAGGAACCCAAGGTATAAGATATACAAGTGAAGGGCACTGATAGGCACATGGGAGTGTATGCTTATGGGTGTGGTGACAATCAAGTGGTCTGATTTGTCCTGGACAGTGTCAAGCTTCAAGTAAAATGGGGGAATATTCTGTCACACTCCTGAATTGTGCTTCGCAGATGATGGGAGCCTTTGGGGAGTCAGGAGGTAAGTTATTCACCACAATACTCCTAGCATCTGACCTGCTCTTGTTGTCACTGTATTTATTGCAGTGAGTCTAGTTCAGTTTCTGGTCAATGACAACCCCAGAGATGTTGATAGTGGGAGATTCAGTGATGGTAACATCACTGAATGTCATGGGGCGATGGCTAGATTGTCTCTTATTGGAGAGAGTCATTGCCTGGAATTCGTGGGGTGTGAACATTACTTGCCATTTGTCAACGCAAGTCTGGGTACTGTCCAGATCCTGTTGCATTTGTTGAGTATGTATGTCACATATTTGTCTAATCATTTGGCATCTCTCCTATATTTTGAATGATTTAGAGATTTATCACAAGGCCTTTCCCTATCTCCACTTCTACTGTTGACATCTTGGAATAAAAGCCATCATACCGGGTGGCAGTCATTCCAAACATCCTTCCAATAAATTTTCATCCTATCCATTCCCACTAATAGTAAATTTTCAGACAACACAAAAATTGGTAAGTTGTGGATAGTGAAGAAGGTTGTCAGAGGCTGCAGAGGATATCGATCATTTGGAAAGTTGGCTTGAGAAAATGGCAGAAGGAGTCTAAGCTGACAAGAGTAAGGTGATGGATTTTGGGAGGTCAAATGCAAAAGGCAAGTATACAGTAAATGGCAGGAACCCATGAGCCTTGATATACAAAGGGGGATCTCGGGGTGCAAGTCCATAGCTCCCTGCAAGTAGCAACAAGATGGTAAAGAAGATGTACTGCATACTTACCTTCACAGGCCACAGCACAGAGTATAAAAGTTGGCAAGTCACAGAAAGCTACATAAGATTTTTAGTTAGGTCACATTTGGAGTCTTGTGCACTGTTCTGCTCACCACACTATAGGAAGGACATGGAGGCTTTGGCTTACTAGAATGTTACCTGGTTTGGAGTGTATTAACTATAAAAAGGCGAGGTTGAACAAACTTGGATTGTTGCGTGAGAGCAAAGTAGAAACATATAAAATTATGACAGACATGGATAGGCGGAGTCTTTTTTCAAATATTAAGGGGCACAGGTTTAAGATGATACGGGAGGAAAGTTTTTGTTTAGAGAACAGGGGATGGTAGATGCCTAGAACCTGCTGCCAGAAAAAAGTAGCAGAAGCAGCAACATTTAAGGAGGCATGTAGAAGACAGAACGGGCAGGGAATAGAGGGATATGAAACAGGCACAGGAAGACGTCATCTTTTCAGACTTCCATCATGATCGGCAAGACGTGGTACAGCCCAGGGACAGGTCCTTTGGTACACTGTTCTGTTCTATGCATTGATCCCGTCAAGTCCTGTTAGAATTTTGTTGATTTCTTTGAAATCCCTCCCTTTCTTCTGAGCCCCAGCAATTATAATCCTAATTGAGTCAACCTCCCCTTGTAGGTCAGTCCTGCCATATCAGGAATTGGTTTGGTAAGTCTTTGCTGCCCTTCTTGTGTAGCAAGACCATCCCCTCCACAAAACTTCAGATAATATTCCAGCTGTGGACTCACCAAGGCCCTGTATAACTGCAAATATGCCTGCTCCTGTAATAGAATCCTCTCATAATGAAGGCTAACATACCATTTCCCTTCTTTACCACCTACTGCACTGCATACTCACTTTCAATGACTAGTGTATAAGGACACATTCTTGTTACACATTCCCTTCTCTCAATTTATAGCCAGATGATAATCTGCCTTCCTGCTTTTGCTACCAATTATACATCGTATGTATCCACATCATACTGCATTTGCCCACTAACTCAACTTGTCCAAATCACACTGAAGCATTTCTTTCTCCTCACCATTTACCCTCCCACCCATCTTTGCGTCATCTGCAATTCTGGAGATGATTTCTACAGCCATCTCAAGTACTCTAGGATGTAGGTTATCACGCCCTAGAGATTTATCAGCCTTCAATCCCAACAATTACACCAATACCATTTCCCTAAAAATACTGATTCTCATCAGTTCCTCCCTCTCACTAAACACAGTATTCACCAACATTTCTGGTGTGTTATTTATCCTTGTTTGTGAACACAGAACCAAAGTATGCAGTTAGTGGATCAGCCATTTCTTTGTTCTCCAGTCTAAATTCCTCTTCCTTCTGACCGTGAGGATTCTACATTTGTAGTGACCAATGCTTTTCTCTTCACATACCACACCAATTAAAAACTTTTTCAGTCAATTTTGGTCTTCTGAAGGGTCACTGAACTCAAAATGGTGACTCTGTCCGAAGATGCTACCAGACCTGCCGAGTTTCTCCAGCAATCTGTTTTTGCTTCAGATTTTCAGCATCTGCAATTCTTTGTTTTTTGTTTAGAGATTATGCTGGAATTGCATACAAATGCTAGAGAGGAAAAGTCACCAGGTTTTTTTTCCCTTCTCAGATGCTACCAGACCTGCTGAGCTTTTCCAGCAACTTCTGTTTTTGATCCTGATTTATCAGGATCTGCAGTTCTTTTTCAGTTTTTATTTAGATTTTCTAGGATGTTGGCTGGGTTAGAAGGTCTGAGCTACGAGTAGAGATTGGACAGGTTGGGGTTATGTTCCTTGGAGAAGCAAAAAGGTTGAGAGAGAACTTGATATAGATATGCAAGATTGAGGAGCATAGATAGGGCAGTTAGGAAAGCAAATTTTCCATTAGTAGAGGGATCAATAATCAGGAGTATAGATTTAAGACAAGAGACAGAAGGCCAACAGGAGAGCTGAGGAGACTTTTTAAATTCTGAGGATGGTGGTGATCTGGAACTCACTGCCAGAAAGGGTAGTCAAATCAGAAACTCTCAACCGTTGTTGACCAATGCAAACACAATGGGCCAAATGGCTACAATGGCCATTTGGGTGACACACCATAGGTCTATTGTGTGTAGTACAATACCCTAGCCAGAATCAATAGACTTGGTGAGAATGCAAAGTTAAATGCAACACAGTCAATGATCTGTAAACATTCCAAAGTCAGAAGTACAAAGAAACGTGCACTACTTTGAAAAATTTTTGTAATAGGAAATTATGGCTGTATAACCAAGTCGATAGTGTGGAGCTGGAGGAACACGGCAGGTCAGGCAGCATCAGAGGAGCAGGAAAGTCGATGTTTTGGGTTGGGACCC
>NW_025975567.1:0-7869 GCF_021869965.1 Rhincodon typus
TCTTTTGGTTTTTACCTGACTGTGTCACCCTAGGCAGTCAGATGACCATTTCTAAGCCTCTAGAGTGAGGTCAGATGATGCCCATGACTTACTATATTTGGACCCCTTGACTGATATAGCTCCCCCTTGACTTGATTGAGGACTTACTCCCCTTAGATTTTGAGATGTGGCAGTTTGGTTAAAGTGCATGCACTCTGTTTGTTGCATAGGTAGCTAACACATAGTGTAGAAGTGAGATGGATATAGCGCAGTGCCATGCAACAATATATCCATCCATCTGACAGATGCCCGCTGACAACCATTATAAGCTGCTTGGTCTAATGAATGTGATAAGCAGCAAGGCAAGACAGAAGTACCATGAGCCTTTAAGCTCTGGCTGAGGGGGAAATGTGCAAAACACCAAGGCAAAGCAAGACAGAGATGCTATGAGAATCAAAGTATGCACAACGTGAGTGAGATCTAAGAGAGTGAGCTAGTAACCCTGAGATGCAACTTGATTGAGTCTGTGAGCTGAGCGCCTGTCCCTGCAAAGTGTCCTGGCAGCAGTACTACAATGATAAATGCTAGTGCACTCTAGTGCATTCCAACTACAACATTGAATTGCAGATCTGTATTGTAAGTGGATCAGAGATGTGTCATTATGATGCGGTCAGGCTGGTAGTGTTGGATACCAAGGTATGTGAATGGGGGTGGCATGCACTTGCTGCCCACGGAGCATGCCTTGAAATGTTGGTGTCTCAGGTTTAAAGTGGATTTCCACAGGAGCAAGCAACAAGCTGGAGTCACCAGGCAGTTGCTCTGACTTTCAGGCAGTTGAATTGTTGCTGTCATGTTTCTATACTGCATTTGGAAGCATGAGAAACTGCATTTGGAAGAATGGGAGACTGCATATTAATGAGATGAGATTAACTAATAATGGGATGTTAACGCATGCTGTTCATCACTTGGATGGAAAATGGGGTTTCTTTCCTCTTGATGTCCAGAAGCTCCTTGGTGGCTATCTGTATATGATAGGCCAAAGGTCTAAAAGTTAATGATGATATTCGACAACTACATAAGAAAATAGATTGTATATGATGGGAAAATAGGCTGAGAAAGTTAATGATGATACTTGATAAGCTGCATGACCTTGAATTAATCCCAAGAACATTCCTTTATGGCTGAAGACAACAACTGTGGCTTGTTTTTCTGTAACTGGTTTCCGTACTGGCCAGACGTTTTGACTTCTGTAGTTGATTTTTCTGTGCCTTGCTGTTTGTTACACTGTATTAGAGAGAGAGTTTCGTTCCAAGTCATTGGACTTCACCTGAAGACAGGAATTGCGAACGGTGCCAGGAACAACCTCAACCTCTAGACCAGCTGTCGTTTGAGGAGTCCCCAGTGGGCAGAAGGGCGTGAGGCTTATTGTTTCTTTCTTCCCTTTTTCATTCTTTTTATTTACTTAACAAATGTTCTTTTCTGTTTTATCTTTTATTATTGCTCAATAAATGCTCATATTTAAGCAAATTGCTGTCGTTGAGCCTTCTCTTAACTACATTTGACCAAATCTGAAAAGAACTGCTTGGATACACTCTGTGATTCAAGACACTATCTCACACAATTTTCCCAAGTTTCTCACCAATGCCTGCTGTCATGACTCACTGGAGTATGCTGTTTCCCAATTTACACTTTTCTTTACACAGGTCGACAGAAAGATCAGACCCGGCTACAGAAACTTAACCTTTTATTGCAAGTAAATAGATTCTAGCTGCAGGTTATCTGTTATGAACCATCAATATATAACTCTATGAATTATATGACTCTATATATATAACTTTATGAACAAACACATGCACTCAGAGGTAAGACACACGGGTTATAGATGAAGGGATAAACTTGGAAAGTTAATTAGTGGTTCCAGTTGACAAGTCTTGCTGAGATGATTCTTATGATCCTTGTGCTGATCAGAATGCTGCTTCTCAGCCATCCTTTTTCAGAGGCTTCTACTGGTTTGCAACAGGCACAGGGTGGCTGGTTTGCTAATAAAACGTCTCTGATTTATCAATCAAAGTCACAGCTTATAGCAACTGCCAAAGGAAAGATAAACTGGTTTCATCCAAGTGACCTTTCCAGCAGAGAACAGGGAGAGCACCTCGGCTGGTAGTAATCCAAAAGCTTCTCTGTATCTTGTTCACAGCCCAAGCTGTTCAGCTACTTGAGAATCAAGCGTACAATCATTGGAAGGCAGAAGACCTTTGTTGTTGCTATGAGATAGCAAGAACTGCAGATGCTGGAGTCAGAGTCGACCCAGTGTGGAGCTGGAGGAACACAGCTGGTCAGGCAGCATCAGAGGAGCGGGAGAGTTGATGTTTCAGGCCTAGACCCTTCTGAAATGTTGACTGTCTTACTCCTCTGATGCTGCCTTATCTGCTGAGTTCCTCGAGTTCCACACTGTATCAACTTTGACTCCAGAATCTGTACTTCTTGCTATCTCCAAATGACTTATAACCCCACTGTGAAGCCTCTTCTAAGGATGCCTACCTTGAAGAAGTTGTCCTCCTCCCTCTGGAAAGACCTCAGTGGATCCAGTCCTGATGAAGGATTTAGGCCCGAAACATTGACTCATCTACTCCTCTGATGCTGCCTGACCTGCTGTGTTACTTCAGCTCCACACTGTCTCGACTTTGTTGTTGGTAACTGGTTAGTAGTTCCTCAACCAATCTGCTAAATGTGAGCCAAAGCTTCATTTGTACACAACATTTCAAGTCCAGTTCATCTGCAACCATTTCTGTAACCCACAGTTATGCACAGAGTTCACAACAAGTACCAATTTCTTGCTATCAAACCATGCAAGAATCCTTGCTATCCCTGCTTTTAAAGCAGCTCTTTTCTCATTTCAGTCTACAATTAAAAAACGTGAAAATAGAAAGACACTGTCCTTACCATTCAGGGACGGGGAAGATTCTGCCCTCTGTTTTTATTTCAGATGTCCAGCACTTCTCAGTTCTTGACTTTTATTTGGGAGGTAGGAAACTCGTCATTGGAGGAACTGGAGCAATCTTAGAAGATGACCAGTTTGTCTCAAGTATTCCACATTCTCTGGCATGATGCTTGCAATTGAATTTAGATAATTAACTCTTTTGGTTACAATGGAAACTTTCATTTCAATCAGAATTGTCGCTGCCAACTTTCCATATGTTTTCAATGTTCTGGTTTTGATTAAGTCACTGTTGCACATGCCATGTGTTTCCAAATAGAGGTGTTACTTTGCAAAATAAATTTTGAATTCAGCATTAACACATGGTTAGCATACTATTTTGATCTGATTAATCCTTGGTTTGAGGTTAGATGAGGTGCGGTATATTATAGACTCTTTCTGTTATTTAAAGGAGGAAACCCTGAGAAAATTATAGCACAAATTCAGAAAGTAATGTTACCACGTAATTACATCATCCAATAAAAGAGTAAGTAATAATGAAAAGGAACCTCTGAAAGTTAAAACATAGCCTTAAATAAACCTTGAAAGGAGTGCTGAAGTGAGTTATTTTTGACTCCTGCAGTACACTTTGTTTGCACGTTGTGGGAGAGATTCTAAACCTTGGCTTCAGCCCTGCCCTTTGAACTTTGATGAGTGCAGCATTCTACTATTTAGGGAGAGTACAAACTCCATGGTAAGCAAAGAGAAACACTACCTGTTTGGATTTCACTGCAGCTTCATTTAAATACTTAATCTCATATGTTTCTTTCACAGCTTAGAATGTTAAAGACATGTTTGTATTGATATACATTTTATTGTGAGATATGAATTTTTGATTGAGATGTGGTATTACTTCATATACTTTGGACATGCATCACTTTAGATATTAGGTACACAACGCACCTGAAGGAGACAAATTATAGTTGTGCTATTAAAAAGTCTAGAGCTAAATTCAAAGACATAGAAAAGCCAAACTGATACATTGATATTATTCATATCCACAATAGTTGTACTGAAATTTATCACTTTTGGTATTTTCTTTTCATGATCCAGCCAATGTTTACATTCCATCACCCAATGTCCATTTAGTGAATTATGGGAACTGATTTTCAGGTTTAACAGTGGTCCCATCAAATATTGTAAATGGTAGAAAACTGTAGAAGAGAGCAGATTATAGGAATGAGTTACACAGTAACTCTTCAAACCAGAGATTTCAAAATCATATACACTTTTCATATCATGGTTTGGATTAGTTATGTTTTAAAATACACTTTTTGCAAATGACTTACGCAGAATTGTTTTAATTCATATTCATGTCACAACTAAGAAGCAGTTAATTTACAAAAGTACCAAAAAGCATGCAATAAACAGTGAATGTTTTGATAGCAATCCAGTGCTGTTCAGGAACAAGTTAAGAGACTTATTAGCAAAGGGGATTCAAATGGTCATCTTAATCATATTTACGATATTAACTGGATAACAAATTAGGATGACATGATCATTTACTATCTAAATGATTGTTTTTGATACATTTCAATCACATATTCTTTGATCTTGCAGTGTCACTTTTGCCATTATCTCCATCTTGTTTTATTATCATTAAAATAAATGATCTAGTGCTAACTTTTACCCTTCAAAACGATAAGAGAAAAGTCGCTTAAGATCCTTTGTATATGATACTTATCCCAGATGAGTTATAACTTCCTCCAGCTAAATGTTGGTAAAACTAAAGCCATCCATTTTTACTCCTGCCTGTAGCCCTGAGCTTAAGATCTGGATTACATCTGTCACCACAAATGTAGCCTGAGGTGCAAAACTCAAGCATTTGGCTCTGCCCCAAAATTAGCTTCCTTCTATAAATCTGATTCAATACAATGATTTTTCTTCCTCACCTTTGAAACATTGCTCTTCAAAAAATATAATAGCTTCAAAACATTGGTCTCAAATCCTCTTCCACACTCCAAAGAGAATAGACTGTACAGATAGCTAACCTTGGGTGTTTAGTGAAGTTTTTAAATTCCTTGCTGCACTTCAAGGAAGTTGTACCAGGTCCATGGAGGTCGTACCCACTGCCACAGCTTCTTCCATCCAGAAAGTACGAATGACATTTTTAGTCGGTTTTTGATTAACCACCTACAAAAAAAAACTGTTTCTCCATATTTCTGTGATCAAACATGAAGTTTGTCATTAACTTCTTTGATCTGGCATCATATCTTTTAGCAGTTTATATAATGTGCTGCTGCACTAAGCCTTTTACTTATCTCGAGATGTTTCATGACCTCCAACCTCAATTCCCTTTCCAATAGCCAACTTGGGTAGCTTCCAGCCTCCTATTTTTTTCCATTCATGACCCAATTTAGTTGAATTCTGGTCTCTTTGTTATTTCTTAACTTCCCTTCCAGAGTACCTGACACACATATTGGCACACCTTGTAAAGTCCCCGCCTAAGTATGTTGGGTGATTGTATTATTTACAGGGAATTAGCCCAATACTTTAAGGTGGGTGGAAGTCCCACTCTGTTGCACTGTATTATTGCTCTCTTGGTAATTCAGCCCTTTCAAGTGTCTAATTTGCTTGTAACTAAGCTGGACCTTAACCTAAATATCCCATTTTAATGTATCCTGTACAAGACCATACTCCCCATGGACAATGTGGATTAACATTTGGCTCCAGTGTTGGTCAATGTGTAAACACTTTATTGCCTTGTCATTGTAGTATAATAGGCACACTTCCATTATTTTGAGTTCTTGCTTTGATTTCCAATGTCAAAAACCGATATTTATTTAAATCTCTGATTTCACAACTTGGTTTTATGGAGTTTAAATGTTTAGATTGCACATCTCATTTATTTCTGCCTTTTGCTCACTGTACTTTCCCGTTATGTGTTCCCTTTCTTTCCTGCTTTACCACTCTTTATCTCTGCCTGAAATTCTAAGCAGACTATACAGATGGCCGCATGTTTATGCATTCATTGCCCAACCCAGACTAAGTGAAAAGTGTTCTGGATATTAGGCTGTACTTTTAAAAACTGCTGTGGTTGATCTGCATACCAGCTATGTGCTTAAAGACTAGGCAGAGGCAAAAATGCCATTGTCCATACTTCTGCGCATTGTGTACGTTGCTTTCTACAGTCTAAAATTATGTAATTGTGTAAATTAATTTGTTTCCGCTTCTTTCCCCTTTCTCCTATCTCTTCTGCCAGTAGCATGTTTGTCTGTGTTCCTTTTTTAATCTGTACATCTTTGAAGATATCTCTTGGATTCTGTCTCTTCCTCTTTATTTCTCTTCCATCACGTTCACTCTTTCGTTGCCTTATGCTTTTTCTCACTCTCTCTTTGTCTGTTGATCTGTCTCTGACTCTCTGTAGACTGGGTACAGATGGTCACATATTCCTGTATTCACTGTCTGATAGAGAGTGCATGAGAAGAGACTGACTCTTTTTTTCTCCATTAATCGGCAACATCTGTGCAAACAAAGGGCTGAGAGTGACAGCGGACTGGGTCCCTGCTGCTCAAGAGGCGCTTCCTAATGAACTCCATCCTGGACCAGCATTTCACCACACCCCACTAACAGAGAACAGAAAGTGGAAAGCCAATAGACTCCATACACATCAATACACAGCTATAGACATCAATGCCCATTAATATACAGCCTTACAGAGTGATATTCAGCCACACACAGTCACTGACTGGGATTAGAGGATACTTAATGGACTTTCAGTCTCAGTGACGAAGATGGACCCTGGAGATTGTGTAAAACAAAATCTAATAGTGTGTAACATAAACAAAGAGAGGTACAGCACAGGGAACTGGCTGGAGAGAGAGATTTAAGAAGCAATTAGTGACAAAAGGGTTTTAAAAATTTGGATAAAGCGTTATATATAAATGTTTGAGACAAAATGCATTTGAGTATCAAGTAGAGATCAACTACATGAATTATTAGTGAAAATATATTCGTCCTTTTATGGAGATATGTCTGTGTATTATTGAATCTTCACACATGACACAATTCACAAGTTGATCGTGAGTGAGTGTTTCATCAGTCTATTCCAGTTCATTGTATTTTTTTTAATAGATCCATCATTTAAAAAAAAACAAGTATTTTTGCAGCATGCACACATAATATGAGGAATAGTCTTTTTTGTGACAAAGTGTGAAGGTGGAAGTACAAAGAGGATGACCTTCCATGAGGAGCAGGTTGAATGTTCCTGTGAGATTATGTTTTTCAGTTCATTGCATATTCATATACAGGTAAATGTCACAGTCTATGAGTTGGAATTTCTGCTGTCCATTGGGACCTTCTGGGCGCTGGATGGCAGTTCACTCTTTGCAAAACAGGAATATCATTCAATCTCTACTCATCACTGTCCGTCAGGTAGCCCGGACAGAGATGGACAAGAAGTCAGCACTCACGGTCAATTCAAGAGAACCTGGCTCTAGTGCTGCAAAAGGATGAATGATCTGCTGCAGTACTTACCACTATCTACTCAATGCTCTATTTCCCCCTATGCGTGAGAGTTAGCATTGCAAGACTGCAGGGGACAGTCACAGTTGAAAGGCAGGCAACTATATTAGGTGTTCCATGTACAATCAATGCCCATTACTTAATTGCAGCTAACAGTGTAGCATTACTTGTGCCACAGTGCCACAGCTTCTCATACATCTGCGAGGATTTGCACTTAAGACGTAAAAGGATCTACAACATGGAAGAGCTCAGCCACTATCAGGTCACTGACCTTTCAGCACAACTAATAGAACATGCGCATCTGATAGCTTTTCACCAGAGGCTTGCATTGGGCAAGGGCATGACCAAAGAAGACAGTCTCTTAAATTGAGACAACAAGGTGCAGGGCTGGATGAACACAGCAGGCCAAGCAGCATCATAGGAGCAGAGAGGCTGACGTTTCGGGCCTA
>NW_025975568.1:0-7869 GCF_021869965.1 Rhincodon typus
TCTACACCTTGTTGTCTCAGATTCTCCAGCATCGGCAGTTCCTACTCAATTCAGAAGAATGTTCTTTTAATCTAATATTAATCTCCTTAGTAAGTCACAGATGGATCTTTCTCACTAGTTTTATTTTTCACTGGAATATATTTTTGTTGGGCAAATTTTTTACCTCCACAATTTATTTACCAGCATACTGCCTAGTTTCTTTACTAACCCAACCTTAGCCAGCAATTCTAACCCATAACTACGAAATTGGTTTTGTTTAAATCAAATAATCTCGATGGTTTAGACAATGTCTTTCACAAACACAAAGTGGAATTTGATTCTATTATCATCACTATTTTCAAGCGGCTCTATTACAATAGAATTACTACCTGACCCTGTCTCATTGTACAATACTAGATCCCAACCCGAAATGTCAGCTTTCCTGTTCTTCTGATGCTGCCTGGCCTGCTGTCTTCCTCCAGCTCCACATTTTGTTATCTCTGACTCCAGCATCTGTAGTTCTTGCTATCTCAATCCGAGTTAGGCCAGTTTCTGTAAGCTATTGCCAAATAGAAATATTTCAATAACCTCTACACAATTAACATTGGTGAAGGGTTCTTTAGAGGATTGAACACATCTTTACAGGTGGAATATTAAGAGAGGTCATAGATTGGGATGGGAGTCTCAAAAATGGTAGAACTGGTTCCACAACAGCTTTGCATCCCAACTGTCATGAGTTTGCATGCACTAATCCTTTTACTGTTAAGGAATCTGGCACATTTCACATTAGAGGTGTATGCTTGCAGCATGATTTATTGGTTCTCAAAAACAGGTGCTATAAATGCAATTCATGTCCACTTTCTCTTTTGTATTTCAGTAGTCACAGGTAAAAGGGAAGGACAGTTAGATTCTCTAGTGACCACCTTAACAAAATGAGTGTAAATATTATCAATTACCAAGACAAATCAACAGATTGCTACTTATTTACAGTCTATGGGGAAACAACATCAAAGATAACTCATTAGTATTTTAAGTAGCTTTCGTCTCAGATTCATTTGTGTGAACACACTGTGTTAAATACGTTTACAAAGAGCATTATTTCCAATTCGCATTGTAGAAAAATGTTCAAAAATTGCCAAAACATAACACTCAATTCGATAGGGATATGATCAACTAAAATAATACTCTCATTACTGAAGTAGTTATTCTGGAATTGTCGACTAGCTTGTTTAAAAGACTTTCTACATAATTGGAGTTCTTATTGCTCACAAACCACAAGGTCGCAGCTGAAGCAATTTCAGCAGTTGTGATCCGAAGATTATGTTACAAAGAATAATAAGAATCAAAAATATTATTTTATATACAGTAATTCAACATAAGCCAGTAAATGTGTTTAAAATAAAAATAAACTAGATGCTGGATTACTTTTTTTTCAGTTTGGCTTAAACGTTTTGTTTCTGGTACTTTGTCCTGTTATTCATTCCTAACTTCTCAAATAATGGTAAACCCTAAATTTAGTCATGATCATTCATGATCATTTTGCTGTTAGGGTTCAAGTCTTGTAACAGAAGGACTAACTGATTATTACATTTGATAAACGCTTTCCTACCCCGATTGCAAGATAGGGGAAGTCATTGCCAAGGTATTCATGGTCTTGTGGATATTTATACGCTGTCTGTGATTTGACTACTTTTTTGACATATTCACAAATAAATCTTAGGGTTTCTCAGCCTTTTCTTTTAAAACAAACACAACTGACAATGTCAATTAACAGAATTGATAAGGCAGTCATTTCTTTTAAAAAAGGAAAAAAATGCCACCTTTAGTTCATTGGCTTAAGGTTTCAAGGCTGCCCTAAATTGGATTGGCATGGGACCAAACAATCATGCAGCTTTAATTGAAGAAATATCCTGCTGAACTGCAGCCGTTTCCTGACAGTCAGGCACAGTTGCACCACCTACGAGGAAAAGCAGTGAAGCGTGTGCTACATCTTGATCTTGTACTATCAGAAGAAAAACACTGATTCCAAATACACAAAGGGATGTGTTTGATTCTCAGCTTTTTTTGGATGTTTGTTTTCCTCCATCTTGTTCTCAATGATGTCTTGCCGTGCACATGTACTAAATAATCGATGCACATTAAAATATAAATTATATAATATATATCAAACAAATTTCTTTATATCAATTTGAATCCATATTTCAGGCATTTGTATGCATATTCTTCTTTGATCCATGCTACCGAGCATTTTTGGACACACAAACTAGTTGAGATGATTGGTGCAGGATGTTGATCTGAGAAGTATGAAAATGTGGTTCAGGTTATGAGAACAGGAGCATCGGTTGTTCCAATTTTGAGATGGGTAGCAGCAAGAAGTCACAAAAACGTTTTTTTTGAAATGGTATTTTGATTTAAATGATTGAACACTAAGGCTGTCTAAATCCTGGAATGGTCCTCTGGCTTCCCAGTGTAATTCCAGCAGGAGACGGGCAAATTGCCCCACAGGATAGGTGGAGGCTCACAGGGTTTCTGCTTTGAACGTAAGTCTGCTCTTTGCCTTATAAGGAACACCTTATTAAACAACTGGTATTGGAGCCAGGTTGAGGAAGTCCTCTCGTGGGAGAAAAAAAGCAAAATTCAACTGGTGCTGGACATCTGAAATAAAGCAACAAAAATGGTAGAAAACTGAACATGTCTGGCAGTAAACGGAGAAATCCTCTTGAGCCCAATATAACTTCACTTTTGAAAGACTGGGACTACCTGCATCCAATGCTCATTCGTGACATTACCAATCCAAAGAAAGGAGACCAACAGCAGGTGGAAGGAGACAGGCCTGTGGTCCTCCTGTGGGTTGTAGGACAGTCATGGTCTGTGGATCCATAAATATGTTGAGATGTGTGGACGCCAAAGAGATCCATCATGGGGGGTGGACTTAGGGCCACATGCCCAGTGCTAATTTGGCGTCCTCCTAACCCTGCACGAATACTAGGGAGGACAATGCCAAAAAGCATTGCTGAACATGATCCTCATATGACCCTGGAAACCAGAACTCAAAGAATTTGGTTCCCGGATCACCTAAAAGTGTTCAAAAGGACAAACTGGTAAATGATCACTTTGTAGTTGACAGCCTGCAAAGATGTGCTGTATAACTCATTACAAACTCAAATTTGATTAATAGATCAGAAGCGACAACGAGGAAAGGGTTGGAACATTTTCATTTATCTCAAAATATATAATTGGTTTTCTAGTTTTTATACAACTATTACTAATCAAACAGGGTTTCTTAAAAAAAATGGGGAAACAAACCCTTGAAATTTGACATATCGAAATACTGGACAATTACTTTATATAATGGCAGTGTCCGATCGAAACAGATGTATATATGATATAGTAGCAGAAATAGGCCATTCAGCCTCGTGCTCTGTCATTCAATAAGAACATGGCTGATCTGCTTGTGCTTCAAATTCCACATTCCCGTCAACCACCGATAACTTTTGATTCCCTTTCCCAACAAGAATTTGTCTACCTGTGAAAAATATTGAATGAGTGTGCTTCCACCTCCTGCTGAGGCAGAGAAGTGTGAAGTTGCACAATTATCTGAAAGAAAAATATTCTTCTCACCTCTGTCCTTAAAGGGTTACCCCTAATTTAAAAACAATGCCTCCTCGTTTAAGACTCACCCACAGGAAGAAACATCCTTTCCACATCTACCTTGACAAGACCATTCAGAATCTTATGTAATTCAATCAATTCTTATTCTTCTTATTCTTCTAAATTACCACAGAAATTATCCCAGCCTATCCAACACTTTTTTAATGAGATAACTCATTCATTTCAATTATCAATCTAGTATGCTTTCTCTGAATTTCCTCCAACACGTTTATATCCTTCCTTAAATAAGGAGACCAAAAACAATATTCAATACGCGGTCTCATAACTGCCCTGTATAACTGAAGCATAACATCCTTATCTTTATGCTCAGTTCCTCTCACAAGAGTGGACATCATTTCACTTGCCTTCTTGATTATGCTTTGCATATTAGCTTTTTGTTATTTATACACTTGAACACCCAGATCCCGCTGCATTTCAGAATTCTGCAGATGTTCTCCATTTAAGTTATACTGTAGTTTATTTTTAAAAAAATCTTCCTGCGAAAGTGAACTAATTCAAGTTTTTCCTCCTAATACTGCATTTTCCAGATTGTTGTCTACCTACTCAACCTATCTGTATTTGTCTACAAACTCCTTATGGCTTCCTCTCAACATACTTTTCTACCTATCTTTGTGGCATGTTTAAATTTAGTTACCATTCTTTTGCTTGCCTCATCTAAGTCCTAAATGTAAATTATTTAAAACATTTACCTTTGATGAAACAGTGCTGATTTTTGATTATCTGAGCTTTTCTAAGCACTAAGCTGTAATCTCTTTGAGTCTAATACCTTCCCCATGACAGATATCCAGCTAACTGGTTTATAATTTCTTCCTTTCTGCCTCCCTTGGTTCTGGTATACGAAGTATATTTGCTAGTTACCAGTCTGATGGAACCTTTCCTGAATGTAGGGAATTTTGGAAAATTAATACACACATTTATTACTTTGATAGCTACCTCTTTTAAGACTCCAGGATGAAATTTATCTGAATCTGGAAATTTGACAATCCACAATTCCGCAGTTTGCTTAGTATGACTTTCCTCAGTAATTACATTAAGTTCCTCTCTCACTGTGACATCCTAATTCCAACTATTACTGAAATGTTTTTGTATCTGCTATAATGATGCTAATCAAAATATTTGTTCATTTCACCCACTGTTTCTTTATTGTCTATTAATAACTCTGCATTCTCACTCTCCAGAGGAACAACACTGACTTGATTTACTCTTCGTTTTACATATCTGTAGAAAATCTTGCTGTCCATTTTTACATTTCACCGAGCTTCACTCATAATATAATTTCTTCCTACAGAATAACCTTTTGTCATCCTCTGCCATTCTTTATATTGTGACCATCACCTGACCTGCCAATCATCTTTGTGCAGTTATATGCTTTTACCTTAAATTTATTGCTTTCCTTAACTTCTTTGGTTAAACATAGATTTTGTGTTTTTCCTTTGGAATATTTCCTTATAATAAAATGTACTCATTCTGGATATCTTCAAATTTCCCTTAAATGTATGACGCTGCTTCCCTGTTGATCTATCCCCTTGCCTGTATTCCCACTTCACTTTGGCTAATATGGCTTTCATGCTCATAATGTTGTCCTTATTTAAGTTTGAAATATTAGTGTTAGACCCGCTTCTCCCTTTCAAATTGGATGTAAAATTTGATCACATAGCTGCTGCCTAGTGATATCTATATTCTGAGATCATTATTAATTCTGTCATGATTAATTAATGCCAAGCCTAATATGACCTGCTCTCTAGTTGGCTCTAGAGCATATTTCACTAAGAAACTATCTTGCAAGCAATCTTTGAACTCCTCATTAAGGCTGTTACTGTCAATCTGTTTTTTGCTGTTTGTGTGTGGGGTAAGATCACCCACAACTATTGCTGTCCCTTAATCAAAAACATTTCTTCTTGTATCCTTTGTCCCTCCCTGTGGTTACTGTTGAGAATCCTGTAGACCACTCCTGCCAATGACTTCTTTCCCCTACTATTCCTCATCTGCAACCAACCCAATTCTATATCCTGATCTTCCGAACCAAGGTTATTATGAACTGTTGCATAAAAGTCATCTTTGAGTAACATTTTAACGTTCCACTTTTATCCAGCTTTCAGTTCTTCTTGAATGTTATATATCCCTTAATGTTCAGAACCCGAACAACTCTGTAATGGCTACCAGATCAAACGCATTTGTTTCAATATTGCTGTCAATTTGTTTACTTTATAATGAATGATATGTGCATTCAGATAGAGAGACTTCAGTTTGTCTTTTTGTTATGCGTGTAACTTCACATCTTAATTGTTTGTGCCATTCTTAGGAGTTTTCTCATTTGAGAGAAGTTAGTTGACTCCACATTACTTTGTTTCGGTAATTTTAATTGGATGTTTCACTAATCATTGAGCAATCATCAAAAAAAATCAGGATAACTGACCAATAAGTGTATCAAGGAGAACTCAAGAGATGGCTGCCAAGCACTTACTCAGCTAATCAGTCTCATTTTTTAAGCCATAGGCTTAATAACAGTGTGATTAGTATATTTTTCTTTTCTCTCTATTTTATTCATTTATCCCTAAACCATATTTTTCAAGAAAACATTGTTCTGTAGGTGCTCAGCTCTTTATCAATATTATCCACTTGCAATGAGAAAACAGCATCAAAAAATAGCAATAGGATGGAATAAAGCATAAACCTGTAGGGCTGATACTAAAATAATCTTGGAAATAGGTATTTGAATATTGCACCCATCAATAAGTTGTAAGTGGATTCTACTATTTACTACAATGGGTCTTTTTAAAGTTAGTCAAATGTCCAGGACAACATTCACACAGTGCAGAAAGACTGTAAACAAGAAAAAATTGTAAACCAAAGCAATCAGGTCCCTCTATTGTACATTCAAACCAATTATTCTGTTAAGTTTGATATTCTAGCTTGCAAAAAAAGGAGCCTAATGTATAAAAAGCATTTAAAAGCATATTTCAAAACTTTAATAGAATTATATTGAAAAGAACTCAACGTTTTATGATGAGGGACGATCTGTTTCTGACCAAGTTGCTGGGGTTTGGAAAGGTTAAGAAACCCTTTTGTTAGCAGCACTGAAATTTATGAGTGACAAAAGCTGTTCAATTCCTAAGTGCTCAGTGCCTCCAGGTTCCCTTTGCAGTATAATTAAACCGGAATTTGAAATATCTCTTTTCCTTCAAGTCTTCAACCAGTATGTTGTTTTGCTGGTTTCATCTTTCTGTCATCATTCCCTGTATTCACTGATGCCAATGCTGTTACTGAACAGAATAATATTGTTACTTGAAAGCATGTGTTGATGTTGGTTTCGGTGGAGAACAGTTACTCGTTGCCTATCGATGCCTTTCAGCAGATTATGATTGTACTGTTTGCGAAGTAGAAATACATATTTGATGCAGGTTACATTGTTCAGTTTTGTGGAGAGTGCAGCGTGCTGGAATTGCCTTAATTATGTATACTATTGAGATTACTTGCAGCATTACAGTGGCCTGACTTCCCTTGTTAATAACTTGCTTCTCTGCCTGATTTTGTTTTATTCAACCGTGCCCAACACTTCGTTCAGACTTGTTAACACAAATGGGTCAGGTTCTGCCCTGAGAGTTGGCAAGAAAGCACAAGAACACTTCTTACACTGCGCACTTTAAATAGCCTCTGATTGATTTATATTAGATTGACATTACAGAAGAATCTCCATTATTGCTTACATTACCACAGCAATTTCCCCAGATAATGGATGTGTTTTCTTCATCTTCAGCCTCTTGCAGCTCATGAAAGTCAAAGCTGATTCTGTAATATCTGATTGAGATCTAAGAGCCATCTTTGTGTTTTCCTGAATACTGGGCTAACAATCTGAGGAACATAAATGTTCCACATATTGCACAGATCCCAGACTCCTTGTGTGTCATTAAAGGGAATTTCAAACTGAATGGATATCAGGATCACTGAATCAGCTAAATCATGATTATTGTTTACTGGCAGGATTTGTCATGGCTCCTTGGGTTGAATTGATGAAGCTGAAACAAAGTCAAGCTGTGCAAAGTCAGAAATGTACATTGCAACCTACCCACTAAAAACATGCTATGAATGTTCATTGCCAAGAATAGTTGTTACTATTTTATGAATGAAACTTGACATCTTGATAGTTAATAGAGGTGTTGTTTCTGCTGGTAATTAATTTGACAGATGAAATACATTATTCTATAATTTTACCACTAT
>NW_025975569.1:0-7868 GCF_021869965.1 Rhincodon typus
CGAAACATCAGCCTTTCTGCTCCTATGATGCTGCTTGGCCTGCTGTGTTCATCCAGCTCTGCACCTTGTTGTCTCGGATTCTCCAGCATCTGCAGTTCCTACTATCAGCAAAAGAATTAATGCTTGTTTATTCTGTGAGAAATTTATTTCAATAAATCAGCTGAGTATTGTGTGGTGAGTGAGAAAACATGGAACATAAAAATATTGTACAAGTTTGTTCTGGTTAGGGCCATCTCTGTAAAGACTGAATCATTTCATTTTCTGCATTCTTGCTTGTAGCTTGAATTGGGAACAGAGCTGTTTTACAACAAAGGACCAAGGAAGGAATTGTTACACTTTTAAAAGAGCAAGTTACAGAGACTGATTACATGGGGTGTTTCCACTGTTGCTTTATTCAAGCAGGGCCGGAGGTGTTTGTGGGTAACCTGGCTATGAGGGTTCTGCATACAAAGTGTGATTTGGCCAGTAGGAGGTTGCAAATTGGTTTGTGCAGTTTCTAGTTGTCAAAGCCTGATGATAGCTATCTGATTGGCTCCTGGGTAGCTGAACAGCTTGTGGGTGTGAACGGTACTGGCAGAAGCCTTTGCACTGCTAAAAGGACAGTCAAGGAATGTGTCTCTCTCTCTCTAGTAAAACGCCTAAAGCCTGATGAAAGCCGGTTTATTTTTTCTTTGCAATTCTTGAAAACTCTCACTTTTGACCAATAAGTCAGTGACTTTATAATTTATGAACCAGTCATTTCTGTGTCTCCAGTGAAGAAGTGAAAGGACCTGAAGGAAAACATCAGAGAATGGAAGGATTTGGGAAATAAAAGGAATATCCCATCTAGTCCTGATGATTGATGTCATTAAACTTTTTCCCCAGTGTTTGTTTATCCTTCAATCCATAGCAACCATTCTTTGTTTGACTATATGTCTCTATCTGTATGTGTGTGTGTGTAGAGGTGTTTAGATAGAATTAATTTTTTAACGGTAGACAGTTCATAGTGTATCTGTGATTAGAATCTATTTATTTCTAATAAATAGTAGTCCTTGTTAAGAACAGAAACCTGGTCCCTGTTTTCATTTAACTTGGTCTATTAGGAGGTAATTAAGGGACTTTGAGTTAAACATAAAATGTTTAACTTTTGTGATGATTCTCGGAATAGGACGGCTTGATATCTTGTGTGTTACCGCAGTTAAATTTGACATCTCTTAAACTTGATAAATGAAGGTACAACAGGTTGTGGCTATCAGATGGATAATGAGGAGATGGGTCTAAAGAAACAACTTTGAGGTTTGCACCAATAAACAGTCCTCGCCTGATCAAGAAGCTGTTTAAACTAGATTGACACTGGTCTTTCGCTAGCATGAACTGAGTTGAAATCCATCTTATGGCTCAGTGGTTAGCACTGCTGCCTCACAGCGCCAGGGACCTGGGTTCGATTCCAACCTCGGGCGACTGTCTATGTGGAGTTTGCATATTCTCCCCATGTCTGCGTGGGTTTCCTCTGTGTGCTCTGGTTTCCTCCCACAGTCCAAAGATGTGCAGGGTAAATGGATTGGCCATGCTAAATTGCCCAAAGTGCCCAGGGATGTTTAGGTTAGGTGGGTTAGGCAAGGGAAATGTAGGGGAATGGGTCTGGGTGGGATGCTCTTCAGAAGGGTGGTGTGGACCTGTTGGTCTGAATGGCCTGTTTTCACACTGTCAGGATTCTATGATTCTATGAGATCGATCAATTGCAAGTCTTCAAAAACTGAGTTCAGTTTTCTCTGTGCCTTGCTGAGATCCCACAGTGGCAGACACCCTCTGAATTTAGCACTGAGTTAACAGTTTCATTAATGGAGGCAGCAGGTTGATGGAGAGACAGATTGGAATCATTCCACTTTGGTAGCCTATTGTGGCAGCTCTTGTAAAACTGTGTTTGAATCTTTGTCAGAAGGAACATACAGGAGTTAACCACGTGAAATGTAGCCTGCAAATTCTTCCTATTTGAAATGCATGTTGCCTTCCTCAGTACAACCATCCCTCACTTTGAATAGCGCCACATTCACAAGAGAGTTGTTGGAAATTAAATCCACATGCATTTCAAAGGCAGATAAATTGAATAGCTGATTGACTTGAAAGTCCATCAGGAGAAGTGAAATGTAACTCAGGTACAACACAGTATTTTGGGCATTATTTAGGGAGTTTAAATGTTGTACTTTTTGTGTAAATAATTATTGTGAGATTTGTTTTAGCCCAATTGTGCAAAGAAAATTTATCTCACCCTTTCTGTGCCTAATGGTGCCAAGATTAAGGAATCTGATGAGGAAGAAAATTGTGGATTTAATCAATGTGTGATTATCCTAATGTTTATTATTTCTGGTCACATCTGAGGGCTGAGTTAGTAGTTTATTATTTAACAAGTATTACTGTAAATTGCACAGCTGTCACTGAAGTATAATTGACAGAAATGGCAGCTTTAATCTCTTGTGCAATTGGCTGCTGAAATTTAACAGAAAAGAAATAAAGAACAATTTCTCAAACAAGATGAGGTGGAAATTAAATACATAATTTTGGAGCACAAATTGCAAAACCACACTGTCATTTTGAACAAAAAAACTGGATAATGGAACAAGTTGGTGAAGCAATTCTTTATGAATATACTTCAATGAGAGCTTGCTTAGATACCATATTGCACCACTTTTATATTTACCTACTCTTTATGGCTACTTTTATTCATCAACAAGCATCACCAGTTGACCATTGATTTCTTTTTTCTCTCCAGTAAAACCAAAATACTGGAGATGCTGGAAATCTGAAACAAAAACAGAAATACCTTTTACTGCAGATGCTGGGAAAGTGCTGGAGAAACTCAGCAGATCTGGCAGCATCTGTGGAGAGACAAACAGTTATTGTTTCAAGTCCAGTTGACTGATCTTCAGAACTCAGAACTTTCAGAAGGTCTTTATTTTCCTTTCCCTCGTGTGGGAGAGTCTAGGACAAGAGGGGAGAGAGTTAATATTTCGGGTCCGGTGACCCTTCCCCTTCGGTTCTGAGGAAGGGTCACTGGACCCGAAACGTTAACTCTGTTTTTTCCTTCACAGATGCTGCCAGACCTGCTGAGCTTCTCCAGCAACTTCAGTTTTTGTTCCTGATTTACAGAATCTGCAATTCTTTCCGTTTTTATTTAGGACAATAGGGCACCATTTCAGAATAAGGTGTCACCTATTTAAAGGCCTAGATGAGGAGAAATTTCTTCTCTCAGTGGGGAGTGAATCTGTGGAATCCTTTACTGCAGAGAGCTGTCGATGCTGGGTCATTAAGTACATTTAAAGCTGAGGTAGAAGAATTTTCAGTCAGTAGGGGAATCAAGGGTTTTAGTATATGGCAGGGGTGTGGAGTTGAGATTTATCAGATCAGCCATCATTGCATTGAATGGTAGAGCCATTGGGTTTTTATACCAGTCAATGGTAGTGGTCCAGCTCACCATTACTGAAACTCTTTGCTATAGAGAAGGTGTTGGTGAGTCACCTTTTTGTTAGACATAACTGAGTGGTTTGCTTTTCCATTTCTGGACATAGTTAAAGGTCTCACACACAAAGTTAAAAGTCTACCTATACGTCTGGAGCCACACACAGAACCGGGCTGGATAAGGCTGATAGAATTCCTTCCCTAGTGTACAGCCAGATACTGTATAAATAGCAGCCCAGATATTTCATGTTCATCAGTACGAACACGAGTTCATTAAAAAAAAAATCCAGATTTCCTTTAATTATTTGACTTCCCCAGGTGTTTGGCTGGGATTGACATCTCCAGATCATTAACCTGGCCGTCTACAGCAGCTCGTGGTGTAGTGATAATGTCGTTGGATGGGCAATCTGCAGGCTTGGGCTAGTGGGGACATGAGTTCAAAGCCTGCCAGCCCAGCTAATGGGATCTGAAATAAATTTTTAAACATGGAATTAAAACCTAGAAGGGAAAACACAGTAAAACTGGGAAATGAGGCAGGTTGCTCTAACTTCCCTTCTATACTTCAAAGTGACAGTGCACTATTTTTACCTACATGTGTGACTAGTTTTCCCTCTAGGAACCTAGTCTCAGTGATGGTAAACATGACAGCTAAAACCCTTTAAGAATCCATGCAGTTCCTTTCAGGCAGGTACCTTACTTGGCCTTGCTCACTCCAGATGCTTGGCAATGTCACTGACTCTTCACTGCTCTCTGGAATGGACCTAACAATACACAAATTTCAAGGGCAGTTAGGGATTGGAAAGAAATGCTGAACTCTCCAGCGATGCCCACATTTCACAAATGGACAAAGGAACACAATTGCTGTGCTCTGCCGACTGCTAAATTCACCAAAGATCCTCCACAGCACCTTCCAAACTATGTCCATCTCGAAGGACAAGGGCAGCAGATCCATGGGAACACCGCCACCTGCAAGTTTCCCTCCAAGCCACTCACCATCCTGACTTGACCTTCCTTTACTGTCGCTGGGTCGAAATCCTGGAATTCTTTCTCTAACAGCATCGTGGGCCAACTCACAGCAGGAGGACTGCAGCAGTTCAAGACGACAGCTCACCATCACCTTCTCAAGGGCAACGAGGGACGGAAAATAACTGGTGGCTCAGCCAGTGATGACTATGTGCCAAGAGTGAATGAAAGAAAAATCACATATTGGAGCACACACAATGAAAACTGTGTCAGGAAAGGAGTGATTGTAACTTGGTTTTTTATTTGCTTGTGACACGGGGACAAATGTGTCTCAGTAACTAAGACAGCAGACACCAGACACCTGTCATCAATCCACTCTGCTCTGCAGCATGTTATAAGGGGAGATGATGGGTGGATGTAATGTATCTATACACCTGTTATCCTAAAACACTGACGCTGCTGTTCTGTGATGATCTCTGAGGTTGGTGTTTTTTTTCATGTTCAACAAACCAACAGCCACCGTTCTGCTGCTCAACATGAAAATTAGTTATGCTCCCTCTCCACTCTAGGGTAAAAGAAGCAAGACCATTTTTGTGCTTTTGGACAAAGGTATACAGCTGGGAGAAAGTAAAAGTCAAAGGATTAAAACAAGTTTTGATTGATGTTTGGGTAATGCATTTTGGCATCGCCTATGAAGGTTCTTGGGATGCATTTTAAACAAATAACCTAGCTCTATCACAAATCTGTTAATATGTTGCATTTGGTTCATGGTTCCTGCCAGTGATGTGATGGATTTCCACCCTGATTTTCTCCGAGTTAACAGTTAAATGCTGTGGAATTTTCAACACAACTTCTTCAGAATTTTTTTGTGAATGGGTACACTAGTCGTGCACTGTCGGTAATTGATGTGTGGTTTTAGAAGCATTCGTTTGAAAGCACATAAATACAGAAAACATTATAGTAAAAAGCCTCCTGAGAGTGACTACAGCCTTGAAGGAACTTTGGAAACTCTCCAGGATATATTCTCAGAGGCTCTGTGCTCTTTTTCAGATTCTGCTAATGTAGTTTGGTGCACGCTTTTTATTTTAGTGAGCTATTAACCTTAATCAGTCACTTAATGCTTTGAGATTCTTACTCATTTCTTTTATATTAGATTTTAATAATAAAAAGCTAGCTTTGATAGTAATATTTGTCGGATTGGATTTACACATTAAGCTATATTTCTACACATTTGGAAGGGGAATGCGTTTTTGACCCTTTGATTGACATGTTACATTGAGTGTAGAATAAAAATCAGTCCAGGTTGAGTATATCTGCTGTTTCTTTGAAAATTGAATAAAATCTAAATATTGTGTTACATTCTGTCTCAAATGGCTGCTACACAGTTAGGAATTAAATAAATGCAACTCAATTTTCAAATAACTTCCTGCATTAAATAAGCTTGCATTGCTATAAGCTGACTGTGAATTCTGTGCAAGATTTTTTCTGTTCCCTCTTGAAAGACCAAAGCTTACATCAGAGTACAAAATATGAGTTGATTGTCAGAAAGTTTTCGAGAAACCCAGCAGGTCTGGCAGCATCTCTGGAGCAAGATAAACAGAGTTAATAGGTGGAATCTTATAGTGGTCTCAGTATTGTGGACGAGAGTGAGATTTGTGGTAGAATCGTGTGAGCAGTCCAGCGCATCCCATGTTGATGTTGGGAACATCTCGCGGCGTCTTTTAACCTTTTGCCAAGTAGCGGGATTTGTTGCTTGGCAGCAGACAGCTCCTAATTAAGGGAGATAATAACTTGTTAAATAGCCTTCGTAACAGCACAATTCACCTCATCAATATTCAGCTTTCTATGTTGTTAAACAAGCTAGATGTCAAGAATTCTCAACATAGAGGTCAGAGTGCATATCTGGTTACATGTGGTTGAGCAGCTAAATCTTCCCAACCACAATTCTAAATGGAGAGAATCTTCAATATGCATTGGTGCAGAGAGATCTGGGTGTCCTTATGTGTGAAGCAGAAAGCTAGTTTGGCATTCCCTCAGTATGGCTGAGTCAAAATCCTGGAATTCCCTCTCTATTGCGGGTCACCTTACAGCACATGGACTGCAGTGGTTCAAGAAAGAAGCTCACCTTCTCAAGGGCAACGAGGGATGGGCTTTAAATGGTGGCTCAGCCAGTGATGAGCACTTCCCATGATTGAATGAAAGAAGGATACAATTCAAGTTATAGTGGGTCGCAAGTTAATAGCACAAAATGCTAATTCCCTTGTTAGTCAACCATAAATAACAACCAAGCTTCCCATATAATGTTAAACAGTCTATCTGCAAGTTCATACAGGCAACAGTCCACTGCCTTTCTTCATTCAGATCTTGGTGTCCTTGGTCATAACATTCAAACATATGCATCAGAGCAGGAGGAGGCCATTCAGCCCCTTGAGCCTGCTCTGCCGTTCAATAGGATTATGGCTGATCTGATTATACCCTCGCTCCACCTTCCTCTGCACCCTAATCATCTTTTAAGCCTTTGGTAAGCAACAATCCATCCAGCTCTGCTTCCATGGCCTTTTCTGCAGATGCTGGGAAATTGCTGGAGAAGCTCAGCAGGTCTGGCAGCATCTGTGGAGAGAGAAACAGCGTTAACATTTTGAGTTTGGTTTGACACTTCTACAGAACTCCAGTTGTGAAGAAGAGTCATACCAGATTTGAGACCGTTCGAAGATTCGACCTGTCAAAAGAAAAATATTTCACCTCATTCCATTTTAAATGGGTGACCCCAATTTTAAACAGTGACCTTTAGTTCTAGGAGACATTTTTCGACCCAGAGAGTGGTGAGCCTGTGGAATTCTCTGCTGCAGGAAGCACTTCAGGTTAAAATGTTGTATGTTTCCAAGAAGGAGATAGATATAGTTCTTACAGCTAAAGTGATCAAAGGACATGGGAGAAAGCAGGAACAGGGGACTGAGATGGATGATGAGCCATGATCATATTGAACGGGCCTCATGGGCCAAATGACCCACATCTGCTCCTATTTTCTACATTTCTATGTTTCTAGATTTTCTCGCAAGAGGAATGTTCCTCTCCACATCCACCCTGTCGAGGATCTTGTATGTTTCATTCAAATGATCAAATCTCTTACTTTTAAAACTACTTGTCTGAGTAAAATAACAAGGTGTAGAGCTGGATGAACACAGCAGGCCAAGCAGCATCAGAGGAGCAGGAAAGCTGACGTTTTGGGTCTAGAGATAGTAGGAACTGCAGATGCTGGAGAATCCGAGACAACAAGGTGCAGGGCTGGATGAACACAGCAGGCCAAGCAGCATCATAGGAGCAGAGAGGCTGACGTTTCGGGCCTAGACCCTTCATCAGAAAAGGGGGAGGGGAAGGGGGTTTTGAAATAAATAGGGAGAGAGTAGGAGGCGGATAGAAGAGGGATAGAGGAGAGGATAGGTGGAGAGGAAACAAACAGGTCGAAGAGG
>NW_025975570.1:0-7868 GCF_021869965.1 Rhincodon typus
ACATAGAACATAGAACATTACAGCGCAGTACAGGCCCTTCGGCCCTCGATGTTGCGCCGACCTGTGAAACCAATCTGAAGCCCATCTAACCTAAACTATTCCATTATCATCCATATGTTTATCCAATGACCATTTAAATGCCCTTAAAGTGGGCGAGTCTACTATTTTTGCAGGCAGGGCATTCCACGCCCTTACTACTCTCTGAGTAAAGAACCTACCTCTGACATCTGTCCTATATCTATCACCCCTCAATTTAAAGCTATGTCCCCTCGTGCTAGCCATCACCATCCGAGGAAAAAGGCTCCCACTGTCCACTCTATCTAATCCTCTGATCATCTTGTATGTCTCTGTCAAGTCACCTCTTAACCTTCTTCTCTCTAACGAAAACAGCCTCAAGACCCTCAGCCTTTCCTCATAAGACCTTCCCTCCATACCAGGCAACATCCTGGTAAATCTCCTCTGCACCCTTTCCAATGCTTCCATATCCTTCCTATAATGCGGTGACCAGAACTGTACGCAATACTCCCAAGTGCGGCCGCACCAGGGTTTTGTACAGCTGCAACATGACCTCATGGCTCCGAAACTCAATCCCTCTACCAATAAAACCTAACATACTGTACGCCTTCTTAACAACGCTATCAACCTGGGTGGCAACTTTCAGTGACCTATGCACATGGACACCGAGATCTTTCTGCTCATCCACACTACCAAGAATCTTACCATTAGCCCAGTACTCTGTATTCCTGTTACTCCTTCCAAAGTGAATCACCTCACACTTTTCCGCATTAAACTCCATTTGCCACCTCTCAGCCCAGCTCTGCAGCTTATCTATGTCCCTCTGTAACCTACAACATCCTTCTGCACTATCCACAACTCCACCGACTTTGGTGTCATCCGCAAATTTACTAACCCATCCTTCTACGCCCTCATCCAGGTCATTTATAAAAATGACAAACAGCAGTGGCCCCAAAACAGATCCTTGAGGTACACCACTAGTAACTGAATTCCAGGATGAACATTTCCCATCAACCACCACCCTCTGTCTTCTTACAGCTAGCCAATTTCTGATCCAAACCGCTAAATCACCCTCAATCCCATGCCTCCGTATTTTCTGCAATAGCCTACCATGGGGAACCTTATCAAACGCTTTACTGAAATCCAAATACACCACATCAACCGCTTTACCCTCATCCACCTGTTTGGTCACCTTCTCGAAGAACTCAATAAGGTTTGTGAGGCACGACCTACCCTTCACAAAACCGTGTTGACTATCCCTAATCAAATTATTCCTTTCTAGATGATTATAAATTCTATCTCTTATAATCCTTTCCAACACTTTACCCACAACCGAAGTAAGGCTCACTGGTCTATAATTACCAGGGTTGTCTCTACTCCCCTTCTTGAACAAGGGAACAACATTTGCTAGTCTCCAGTCTTCTGGCACTATTCCTGAAGACAATGACGACATAAAGATCAAAGCCAAAGGCTCTGCAATCTCCTCTCTAGCTTCCCAGAGAATCCAAGGATAAATCCCATCCGGCCCAGGGGACTTATCTATTTTCACACCTTCCAGAATTGCTAACACCTCCTCCTTATGAACCTCAATCCTGTCTAGTCTAATAGACTGTATCTCAGTATTCTCCTCGACAACGTTGTCTTTTTCCTGTGTGAATACTGACGAAAAATATTCATTTAGCACCTCTCCTATCTCTTCGGACTCCACGCACAACTTCCCACTACTGTCCTTGACCGGCCCCAATCTTACTCTAGTCATTCTTTTATTCCTGACATACCTATAGAAAGCTTTAGGGTTTTCCTTGATCCTACCTGCTAAAGACTTCTCATGTCCCCTCCTGGCTCTTCTTAGCTCTCTCTTTAGGTCCTTCCAGGCTAACTTGTAACTCTCAAGCGCCCTAACTGAGCCTTCACGCCTCATCTCTACATAAGCCTCCTTCTTCCTCTTGACAAGAGATTCAACTTCTTTAGTAAACCACGGTTCCCTCGCTCGACCACTTCCTCCCTGCCTGACAGGTATATACTTCTCAAGGACACGCAGTAGCTGTTCCTTGAACAAGCTCCACATTTCAATTGTGCCCAGCCCCCGCAGTTTCCTTCTCCATCCTATGCATCCTAAATCTTGCCTCATCGCCTCATAATTGCCTTTCCCCCAGCTATAACTCTTGCCCTGTGGTATATCCCGATCCCTTTCCATCGCTAAAGTAAACGTAACCAAATTGTGGTCACTATCACCAAAGTGCTCACCTACCTCCAAATCTAACACCTGGCCTGGTTCATTACCCAGTACCAAATCCAATGTGGCCTCGCCTCTTGTTGGCCTATCTACATACTGTGTCAGGAAACCCTCCTGCACACATTGGACAAAAACTGACCCATCTGAAGTACTCGAACTATAGCGTTTCCAGTCAATATTTGGAAAGTTAAAGTCCCCCATAACAACTACCCTGTTACTTTCGCTCCTATCCAGAATCATCTTTGCAATCTTTTCCTCTACATCTCTGGAACTTTTCGGAGGCCTATAGAAAACTCCCAACAGGGTGACCTCTCCTTTGCTGGTTCTAACCTCAGCCCATACTACCTCAGTAGACGAGTTGTCATCAAACGTCCTTTCTGCCACCGTAATACTGTCCTTGACTAACAATGCCAAACCTCCCCCTCTTTTACCACCTTCCCTGATCTTACTGAAACATCTAAACCCCGGAACCTGCAACAACCATTCCTGTCCCTGCTCTATCCTTGTCTCCGAAATGACCACAACATCGAAGTCCCAGGTACCAACCCATGCTGCAAGTTCACCCACCTTATTCCGGATGCTCCTGGCATTGAAGTAGACACACTTCAAACCACCTTCCTGCCTGCTGGTACACTCCTGCCACCTTGAAACCTTATTTATGACCTCACTACTCTCAACCTCCTGTACACTGGAGCTACAATTCAGGTTCCCATCCCCCTGTTGAATTAGTTTAAACCCTCCCGAAGAGCATTAGCAAATTTCCCCCCCAGGATATTGGTACCCCTCTGGTTCAGGTGTAGACCATCCCGTTTGTAGAGGTCCCACCTACCCCAGAATGAGCCCCAATTATCCAGGTATCTGAATCCCTCCCTCCTGCACCATCCCTGTAGCCACGTGTTCAACTGCTCTCTCTCCCTATTCCTCGCCTCGCTAGCACGTGGCACGGGTAACAAACCAGAGATAACAACTCTGTTTGTTCTAGCTCTAAGCTTCCACCCTAGCTCCTTGAATTTCTGCTTTACGTCCCCATGCCTTTTCCTACCTATGTCGTTGGTGCCTATGTGGACCATGACTTGGGGCTGCTCCCCCTCCCCCTTAAGGATCCCGAAAACACGATCCGAGACATCATGGACCCTGGCACCTGGGAGGCAACACACCAACTGCGAGTCTCTCTCGTTCCCACAGAATCTCCTATCTGTCCCCCTAACAATGGAGTCCCCAATGACTAATGCTCTCCTCCTCTCCCCACTTCCCTTCTGAGCAACAGGGACAGACTCTGTGCCAGAGACCTGTACCCCATGGCTTACCCCTGGTAAGTCGTCCCCCCAAACAGTATCCAAAACGGTGTACTTGTTTTTGAGGGGAATGGCCACAGGGGATCCCTGCACTGTCTGCCTGTTCCCTTTCCGTCCCCTGACTGTAACCTTTTTCCTGTACCTGAGGTGTGACTACCTCCCTGTAACTCCTCTCAATTACCCCCTCAGCCTCCCGAATGATCCGAAGTTCATCCAGCTCCAGCTCCAGTTCCCTAACACAGTTTCCGAGGAGCTGGAGTTGGGTGCACTTCCCGCAGATGAAGTCAGTGGGGACACTAGTGGTGACCCTTACCTCCCACATTCTACAGGAGGAGCATACAACTGCCCTAACATCCATTCCCACTGTTCTGAATTCCCAAACAGACAAATTAAAAAAAAATACTAGTAGCCTTACCAAATCAGCGCTCAGAACCTTTTTTTTAGGTTAAAGGAGGAGGATGGGTGGGAGACACTACCTAGGTAGTGTTTCGGGTCAAGCAACCGCCCAAATATATTACCTCACTTAGTCCAAAAATGGAGTCACGCGAGGTAAGACTTTTATAACCGAAAAGCTCACCTTCCCAGGCTGCCCTCGCGCTTCCTCCCGGACTGCCGCCGCTGAAACAACTGAAAGACCGCAGTCACGTGAGGTAAGACTTTTATAACCGAAAAGCTCACCTTCCCAGGCTGCCCTTGCGCTTCCTCCCGGACTGCCGCCGCTGAAACAACTGAAAGGCCGCAGTCACGTGAGGTAAGACTTTTATAACCGAAAAGCTCACCTTCCCAGGATTGCTGCTACTGAGCGTTGGTGGTGGATGGAGTGAATGCTTGTGGATGTGGTGCCAATCAAGCCGGCTGCTTTTTCCTAGATGGTGTCAAGATTCTTGAGTGTTGTTGGGGTTGCACTCATCCAGGCAAGTGGGGACTATTCCACCACACTCCTTACTTGTGCCTTGTAGATGGCAGATAGGCTTTGAGGAGACAGGAGGTGAGTTACTCGCCACAGTATTCCTAGCTTCTGGCTTGCTCTTGTAGCCACTCTGTTAATGTGGTGAGTCCAGTTGAGTTTCTGATCAATGGTAACCCTCAGGATGTTGATTGTGGGGGATTCAGTGACGGTAACACCATTGAAAGTCAAAGGATGGTGGTTAGATTGTCTCTTATTGATGATAGTCATAGCCTGGCATTTGTGTGGCGTGAATGTCACTTGCCACTTGTCAGCCCAAACCTGGATATTGCCCAGATCTTATTGCGTGTGAACATGGACTGCTTCAGTATCTGACAAGTCACAAATGGTGCTGAACATTGTGCATGGAGGAGTTCATCAATTGATGGTGTGCAGTTGATCATAACCAGCAGAATGTTTTCTGGCTTATGGTTGATTTGATGCCATGAGAACCTCATGGGTTTTGGGGTCAAAATTAAGAACTCCCTGTGTAACTGCCTCCTGACTGTACATCATTGTGGGAACATCTCTATTGGTTTGTCATGTCAATGGAGTAGGACATTCCCAGGAATGGTGATGGTGTTGTCTGTGCTCTAACATGCCTTTGTAAGCATGACTTTGTTAGACTATTTGCTTGACAAGTCTTTGGGACATCTCTCACAATTTTGGCACCAGTCTCGACACATTGGTGAGGAGGCCATCACGGGGGATGTACCTTTGAGGATGTGAAGTGGTCTGTCTGCCTTTATTCCAATTTGACATTTCTGTTGCAGTTTGATGGGGCTGAGTGGCTTATTAGGCCATTTCGGAGACAGTTAGGGGTGAACCACATTGTTGTGTGCCTGAAATCACGTGTAGACCAGAATGGGTTAAGATAGCAGATGTTCGTCCCTGAAAAACGTTTGTGAACAAGGTGGGTTTCATGATCATTATTCAGACTCGTATTTCATTCCAGTTTTAATAATTGACTGAATTTATATTTCCCCAGATGCCATGCTGGAATTTGAAATCATTTTACTACAGCATTAGTCAGGAGGATGTGGGTTACTAGTCCAGTAACATTACCAATCTGATACTGTCCATAGTATTTGTGTGGTTAATGCACTGTCTAACATAGAATCAAATCACACAGGACAGGGACATTCCAGATTTAATATCAGTGGGTGCAATGAAAAGGAGTCTAGCATTGCACCGAACTGCTCTTATTCTTTTGTATTTGGCACTGCAATGTTCATGAGGACTAATTACTTAAGTGGCCCTGGTGGCTACCTGAAACCATTTCAATATTGAACCAGGGATGTCCTGCATCTGTTTCAGGACTAGTTTGCTAAATTCATAAAAACTAATCATAGCCTGCACAGCACAACGCAGCATCCTCACCAATGTCTCAGCCAGCAACAATTGGCAAGACCTGCTTAGTATATGCATCAGGGTGCTTGATTAACATTCACTGCCAAGGTAGAAAGCCATAGAAGTTGGCCCACTCCTGGAAACAGGTGCTAATGGATTTAACATCAATGTTTTCAATTCAATTCCAGAATGAGTGACAGCTGATGAACACTTACACCTAAGATACCCTGTCAGAGGAACTTAAAAGGAGCTCTCAATAAAACAAGGAAAGATTGTCTTTCTGACTATCTTACAACCTGTATTAAGGAGAATCCTAAGAGCTTCTGGTCGGCCAGGAAAAAAAATTAAAAGGAAGGAGAAGTAAGTGCTTTCGATATCACAACACACAACAGAGATATATGTGAACCACTTTGCTGATGATTGATTTTCAGTAGGAAATACAGAAGAGGGTTGGCCTATGATTGAAAGGGCAGTTCCTTGCTGATTCTGCCCATTCTGCTAACAGGGTGATATTTCACTGATTGGTTGCTATCATGATTAAATTTTCTTGAGTGTTTTGACAGCTTCCGGGGAAAACTTGCACACCACCCCAAGCTTGGAAGTATTCACATTGTAATATTATTTCCTTCAAAAGCCTCAAAGTTTCCTATGAAAAGATCTTGTCCAAGCGTCACTACTTTTGAAACAAGGCAACATGATTAAAGTAGGTCCAGCACTTCATTAACAACAGAAGAGAAAGAATGGTATGTGACTGGGAATAATCCTCTCATGAAGATGTCTTGAGTTCCCCAAGGAATGGTGTAGAGACCTTTCTGACATCTATAAATAACTTCAGAATAACTTTTAAAAAGTTGCTGTGGTTATTTGGGGATGTCTGTTGTATGTCCATATCAGCAAGCACTCAAGATCATTTCAGCTTACTGGAATTGAAAAACTGCCAGAGCTATGCCATATGCTTTACCAACAAACCAAGTCCACCAACAGATAAGTTTAACTTCTGTTATCATATTCTCCAACAGGTAGAATCAGAGTTCATCTTAAAAGCAATCTTTAATTGGGATTCCATGTTCAGAAGATAACATCTAAAGCACACAGGAAACAGAATTCTCAGATTTCTGAGGAGGCATCTTTGTATTGTAATGAAGATATCAGGGTTATAGCTTACCAAATATTTCTTCACCCAATCCTGGAGCATGTAAGTTGTGTGCGGGATCCTTATACAGCGAGAGATATAATTAAGATTGATGTGATACAAAGAAGTACTGTACAATTCTACATGTATCAGTCTGGGAAATGCACCAATGTTACAACTTTGATCAAAGGTTTGCATTGGGTGTCACTACAGCAAAAGTGCATGTAAAAAGACTGATCATGTCCTATAAAGTATGTTCGGAATTCATGGAAATCATATTACATCAAGAAACACACACTCCTTCCACCACCCATGCACAGTGGCAGTAGTGTTTACCAACTAGAAGATGCAATGCAACGCCTTACTGAGGGTCTTCAAACAGCACCGTCCAAATCCATGATCTCTATCATCGAGAAGGAAAAGGGAAGCTGACACAAGGGCACAGTATCACTGTTCCTTCATTTGTTTTTTGGATTGGAGGCCTGTGGCCAGCAATGTTTCACAGAAGTCCGCACGTGGCTCTCATTTGTCATTTATACAAACGATTTGCACGAGAATATAGAAGACATGGTTAGTAAGTTTGCAGATGACACCAAAATTGGTGGTATTGTGGGTAGGCTATCTGAGATTCCAAAGAGATCTTGATCAATAGGGCCAATGGGCTGAGGAGTAGCAAATGGAGTTTAATTTGTATAAATGTGAAGTATTGCATTTTGGCAATACAAACAAGGAAAGGACTTATACAATTAAAGGTAGGACCCTGGGTTGTTTTGTAGAACAGAGACACCTCGGGGTTCAGGAACATGATTCTTTGAAATTTGTGTTACAGGTGCACATAGAACATAGAACATAGAACATAGAACATTACAGCGCAGTACAGGCCCTTCGGCCCTC
>NW_025975571.1:0-1263 GCF_021869965.1 Rhincodon typus
CTTATTTCAGTGAGATAAGCACTTCAGAGACCAAATCTGAACTTCACAAAATGACTCAAATTATGATGTTGGATTGATTAACAGGCTTCCTCCAGTGAAATAAGCGCTTCAGAAGTGAAGAACGTCGACTTCACCAAATGACTCAACTTTTAATGTTGTTTTGAGTAACATGCAACTTTTGATGCTGGTTGGTGAAGGTGAGATTTTAGTCTTCTGATATGCTTATCTCGCTGAAATAAGCACGTTAGTCGAAACAACATGGAACGTTGAGTCATTTGGTGAAGTTGAGATTTTTGATTTTTGATTTCTGAAGTGCTTATCTCACTGAAATAAGCATGTTAGTCAAACCAACATCAAAACTTGAGTCATTTGGTGAAGTTCAGGTTTTGGTCTACTGAAGAGCTTTAATTGCTGAAATAAACATTTTATTCCAACCAGCATCAAAAGTTGAGTCATTTGGGGAAGTTGAGATATTAGACATCTGAAGTCCTGATCTCACTGAAGTAAGCATTTTAATCCAATCAGCAGCAAACGTTAGGTCCTTTGGTGAAATTGAGATTTTAGTCTGCTCTGCTTATTTCGCTGAAATAAGAATTTCCGTCAAACCAGCATCAAAAGTTGAGTGCCTTCGTGAAATTGCGATTTTGGTCTTTTGATATGCTTATATCACGGAAATAAGCATGTTCATCAAAAGCAAATTAAAAAGTTGTGTCATTTGGTGAAGATCAGATTTTTGGCTTCTGAACGGCTTAACTCGCTGAAATAACCATTTTAATTTAAACAGCATCAAAAGTTAGGTGATCTGGTGAAGGTGAGATTTTAGTCTTCTGAAATGCTTATCTCGCTGAAATAAGCACGTTCGTCAAAACAACATCAAAAGTTGAGTCATTTGGTGAAGTTGAGATTTTTGACTTCTGAAGTGCTTAAATCGCTGAAATAAGCATTTTATTCCAACCAGCATCAAAAGTTGAGTCAATTGGTGACGTTGAGATCTTAGCCTTCTGAAGTGCTTGAATCGCTGAAATAAGCATGTTAGTCAAACCAACATCAAATCTTGAGTCATCTGGTGAAGTTCAGATTTTGGTCTTCTGAAGTGCTTATCTGAGTGAAATAAGCATGTCAGTCAAAACAGGATCAACATTTAAATCATTTGGTGAAGTTGAGATTTTTTACTTCTGAAGTGCTTATCTCACTGAAATAAGCATGTTAGGCTAACCAACATCAAAAGTTGAGTCATTTGTTGAAGTCCAGATTTTGTTCTTC
>NW_025975571.1:1273-5493 GCF_021869965.1 Rhincodon typus
TTCAGTCAAACCAACATTAAAAGTTGAGTGTCTTGGTGAAATTGAGACTTTGGTCTTCTGATATGCTTATCTCGCTAAATTAAACACGTTAGTCAAAACAACATCAAAAGTTGAGCCATTTGGGGAAGTTGAGATTTTGATATTCTGAAGTGCTTAACTCGCTGAAATAAGCATTTTAATTTGAACAGCATCAAAAGTTAGGTCATCTGGTGAAGGTGAGATTTCAGTCTTCTGATGTGCTTATCTCACTGAAATAAGCACGTTCGTCAAAACAACATCAAAAGTTGCATCATTTGGTGAAGTTGAGATTTTTGATTTCTGAAGTTCTTCACTCACTGAATTAAGCATGTTAGTCAAATCAACATCAAAACTTGAGTCTATTGGTGAAGTTGAGATCTTAGCCTTCTGAAGTGCTTAAATCGCTGAAATAAGAATGTTAGTCAAACCAACATCAAAACTTAATTCATTTGGTGAAGTTCAGATTTTGGTTTTCTGAAGTGCTAATATTATTGAAATAAGAATGTTAGTCAAAGCAGCATTAAAATTAAGTCACTTGGTGAAGTTGAGATTTTGGTCTTCTGATATGCTTATCTCGCTGAAATAAGCATGTTAGGCTAACCAACATCAAAAGTTGAGTCATTTGTTGAAGTTCAGATTTTGTTCTTCTGAAGTGCTTAACTCGCCGAAATAAGCATGTTAGTCAAACAAATATAGAAAATTGTGTCATTTGGTGAAGTTGAGATTTTTGATTTCTGAAGTGCTTATCTCACTGAAATAAGCCTGCTAGTCCAACCAACATCAAAACTTGAGTTATTTGGTGAAGTTCAGGTTTTGGTCTACTGAAGATCTTAACTCGCTCAAAACAGCATTTTATTCCAACCAGCATCAAAAAATGAATTATTTGGTTAAGTTGAGATTTTAGCCTTCTGAATTGTGCCGGCAGGCATGAATGTGGTTTGATGTGTGTCGACTTCAATGCCAGGATCATCCGGAATAAGTTGAAGTGAACTTGCAGCATGGGTTGGTACCTGGGACTTCGATGTTGTGGCCATTTCGGAGACATGGTTAGAGCAGTGACAGGAATGGTTGTTGCAGGTTCCGGGTTTAGATGTTTCAATAAGATCAGGGAAGGTGGTAACAGAGGGAGAGGTGTGGCATTGTTTGTCAAGGACAGTATAACGGTGGCAGAAAGGACGTTTTATGAGGACTCGTCTACTGAGGTAGTATGGGCTGAGGTTAGAAACAGGAAAGGAGAGGTCACCCTGTTGGGAGTTTTCTATAAGCCTCCGAAAAGTTCCAGAGATGTAGAGGAAAAGATTGCAAAGATAATTCTGGATAGGAGCGAAAGTAATTGGGTAGTTGTTATGGGGGACTTTAACTTTCCAAATATTGACTGGAAACGCTGTAGTTCGAGTACTTTAGATGGGTCAGTTTTTGTCCAATGCGTGCAGGAGGGTTTCCTGACACATTATGTAGATAGGCCAACAAGACGCGAGGCCACATTGGATTTGGTACTGGGTAATGAACCAGGCTAGGTGTTAGATTTGGAGTTAGGTGAGCAATTTGGTGATAGTGACCACAATTCGGTTACATTTCCTTTAGCGATGGAAAGGGATAGGTATATACCGTAGGGCAAGAGTTATAGCTGAGGAGAAGGCAATTATGAGGCGTTTAGGCAAGATTTAGGATGTATAGGATGGAGAAGGAAACTGCAGGGGCTGACCACAATTGAAATGTAGAGCTTGTTCAAGGAACAACTACTACGTGCCCTTGAGAAGTATGTACCTGTCAGGCAGGGAGGAAGTGGTAGAGCAAGGGAACCGTGGTTGACTAAAGAAGTTGAATCTCTTGTCAAGAGAAAGAAGGAGACTTATGCAGAGATGAGGCGTGAAGGCTCTTTTAGGGCGCTTGAGAGTTACAAGTTAGCCAGGAAGGACATAAAGAGACAGCTAAGAAGAGCCAGGAGGGGACATGAGAAGTCTTTAGCAGGTAGAATCAAGGAAAACCCTAAAGCTTTCTATGGGTATGTCAGGAATAAAAGAATGACGAGAGTAAGATTAGGGCCAGTCAAGGACAGTAGTGGGAAGTTGTGCGTGCAGTCCGAAGAGATAGGAGAGGCACTAAATGAATATTTTTCGTCAGTATTCACACAGGAAAAAGACCATGTAGTCGAGGAGAATACTGAGATACAGGCTATCAGACTAGACGGAATTGAGGTTCAGAAGGAGGAGGTGTTAGCAATTCTGGAAGGTGTGAAAATAGATAAGTCCCCTGGGCCGGATGGGATTTATCCTAGGATTCTCTGGGAAGCGAGAGAGGAGATTGCAGACCCTTTGGCTTTGATCTTTATGTCGTCATTGTCTACGGAATAGTGCCAGAAGACTAGCAAATGTCGTCCCTTTGTTCAAGAAGGGTAATAGAGACAACCCTGGTAATTATAGACCAGTGACCCTTACTTCGGTTGTGGGTAAAGTCTTGGAAAGGATTATAAGAGATAGGATTTATAATCATCTGGAAAGGAATAATTTGATTAGGGATAGTCAACACGGTTTTGTGAAGGGGAGGTCGTGCCTCACAAACCTTACTGAGTTCTTTGAGAAGGTGACCAAACTGGTGGATGAGGGTAAAGCGGTTGATGTGTTGTATATGGATTTCAGTAAAACGTTTGATAAGGTTCCCCATGGTAGGCTGTTGCAGAAAATACAAAGGCATGGGATTGAGAGTGATTTAGCGGTTTGGATCAGAAATTGGCTAGCTGTCAGAAGACAGAGGGTGGTGGTTGATGGGAAATGTTCGTCCTGGAGTTCAGTTACTAATGGTGTACCTCAAGGATCTGTTTTGGGGCCACTGCTGTTTGTCATTTTGATAAATGACCTGGATGAGGGCGTAGAAGGACGGGTTAGGAAATTGGCGTATGACACCAAAGTCAGTGGAGTTGTGGATAGTGCGGAAGGATGTTGCAGGTTACAGAGGGACATAGATAAGCTGCAGAGCTGGGCTGAGAGGTGGGAAATGGAGTTTAATGCGGAAAAGTGTGAGGTGATTCACTTTGGAAGGAGTAACAGGAATTCAGAGTACTGGACTTATGGTAAGATTCTTGGTAGTGTGGATGAGCAGAGAGATCTCGGTGTCCATGTGCACAGATCACTGAAAGTTGACACCCAGGTTGATAGTGTTGTTAAGAAGGCGTACGGTGTGTTAGGTTTTATTGGTAGAAGGATTGAGTTTCGGAGCCATGAGGTCATGTTTCAGCTGTACAAAACTCTGGTGTAGCTGCACTTGGAGTATTGCATACAGTTCTGGTCACCGCATTATAGGAAGGATGTGGAAGCACTGGAAAGGGTGCAGAGGAGATTTACCAGGATGTTGCCTGGTATGGAGGGAAGGTCTTATGAGGAACAGCTGAGGGACTTGAGACTGTTTTCGTCAGAGAGAAGAAGGTTAAGAGGTGACGTAATAGAGACATACAAGATGATCAGAGGATTAGATAGGGTGGACAGTGGGAGCCTTTTTCCTCGGATGGTGATGGCTAGCAAGAGGGGACATAGCTTTAAATTGAAGGGTGATAGATATAGAACAGACGTCAGAGGTAGGTTCTTTACTCAGAGAGTAGTCAGGGCGTGGAATGCCCTGCCGGTAAAGGTAGTAGACTCGCCAACTTTAAGGGCATACAAATGGTCATTGGATAAACATATGGATGATAATGGAATAGTATAGGTTAGATAGGCTTCAGATTGGTAACACAGGTCGGCGCAACATTGAGGGCCGAAGGGTCTGTACTGCGCTGTAAAGTTCTATGTTCTATGTTCTATGCTTAAATCGCTGAAATAAGCATGTTAGTTAAATCAACATCAAAACTTGAGTAATTTGTTGAAGTTCAGATTTTGGACTTCTGAAGTGCTTATCGGAGTGTAATAAGCATGTTCGTCAAAACAGCATAAAAAATTAAGTCATTTGGTGACGTTGACATTTTTGACTTCTGAACTGCTTATCTCAATGAAATAAGCATTTCAGTCATACCAGCATCAAAAGTTGAGTGTTTTGGTGAAGTTGCGATTTTGGTTTCTGATATGCTTATTGAACTGAAATCAGCACGTTAGTCAAAACAACATCAAAAATTGAGTCATTTGGTGAAGTTCAGATTTATGACTACTGAAGTGCTTAACTCGCTGATATAAGCATTTTAATCCAACCAGCATCAAAAATTAAGTCATTTGGTG
>NW_025975571.1:5503-7867 GCF_021869965.1 Rhincodon typus
ATCAAAAGTTGAGTCATTTGGTGAAGTTGAGATTTTGATCTTCTGACGTGCTTATCACAATGAAATAAGCATGTCATTCAAACCAAAATCAAAAACAAACTCATTTGGTGAAGTTCACACACTGATCTTCTGATGTGCTTATCTGGGTGAAATAAGTATGTTAGTCAAAACAGCATCAAAACTTGAGTCATTTGGTGAAGTTCAGATTTTGGTTTCCTGAAGTGTTTATCTCACTAAAATAAGCATGTCAGTCGAAACAGCATTAAAAATTAAGTCATTTGGTGAATTTGAGATTTTTGTCTTCTGAAGTCATTATCTCACTCAAGTAAGTATGTTAGTCCAACCAACATCAAAATTTGAATCATTTGGTGAACTTCGTATTTTGGCCTTATGAAGTGCTCATCTCACTCAAATATGCATGTTATTCAAAACAGCATCAAAAGTTGAGTCATTTGGTGAAGTCGAGATTCTTCACTTCTGAAGTGCTTTTCATTTCACCTGTCAGTCAATCCAACATGAAAATTTGAGTCATTTTGTGAAGTTCAGACTTTGGTCTTCTGAAGTGCTTATCTGACTGAAATAAGCATGTTGTCAAAATAGCATAAAAAGTTGAGTGTCTTGGTGAAGTTGAGATTTTGGTCTTCTGCGATGCATATCTCGCAGAAATAAGCACGTTAGTCAAAACAACATCAAAAGTTGTGTCATTTGGTGAAGTTGATATTGTGATCTTCTGAAGTGCTTACCTCAATGAAATAAGCATGTTACTCAAACTAACATCAAAAATTGAGTCATTTGGTGAAGTTCAGATTTTAGTCTTCTCAAGTGCTTATCTCACTGAAATAAGCATTTTAGTCTAACCAGCATCAAAAATCAAGTCATTTGATGAAGTTGCGATTTTTGACTTCTGTCGTACTCATCTCACTGAAATAAGCATTTTTTGTCAAACCAGCATCAAAAGTTATGTCCTTTGGTGAAGTTGAGATTTTAGTCTTCTGATATGCTTACCTCGCTGAAATAAGCACGTTAGTCAAAACAACATCAAAAGTTGAGTCATTTTGTGAAGTTGAGATTTTGATCTTCTGAAGTGCTGACCTCATGAAATAAGCATGTCATTCAAATCAACATCAAAAACTAACATTTTTGTTGAAATGAGGTATTAGTCTTCTGAAGTGCTTATCTGAGTTAAATAAGCACGTTAGTCAAAACTGCATCAAAAATTAAGTCAGATGGTGAAGTTGAGATTTTTGATTTCTGAAGTGTTTATCTCACTCAAATAATCATGTTAGTCAAAACAGCATGAAAAATTAAGTCATTTGGCGAAGTTGAGATTTTTGACTTGTGCTTATCTGACTCGAATAATCATGTTAGTCTAATCAACATCAAAACATGAGTCATTTGGTGAAGTTCAGATTTTGGTCTTCTGAAGTGCTTATCTGAATGAAATAAGCATGTTAATCAAAACAGCATCGACATTGACGTCATTTGGTGAAGTTGAGATTTTTGATTTCTGAACTGCTTATCTCACTGAAATAAGCATTTCATTCGAATCAGCATCAAAAGTTAGGTCCTTTAGTGAAGTTGAGATTTTCGTCTTCTGATAAGCTTATCTCGCTGAAATAAGCATTTTAGTCAAAGCAGCATCAAAATTTGAGTGTCTTGGTGAAATTGAGATTTTAGTCTTCTGATATGCTTATCTCGCTGAAATAAGCACGTTTGTCAAAACAACATCAAAAGTTGAGTCATTTGGTGAAGTTGAGATTTTGATTTTCTGAAGTGCTCAACTCACCGCAATAAGCATGTTAGTCAACCGAATGTAAAAAAAAATTGTCATTTGGTGAATTTCAGATTTTTGGCTTCTGAGGTGCTGAATTCGCTGAAATAAGCATTTTAATTTAACCAGCATCAAAAGTTAGTTCATCTGGTGAAGGTGAGATTTTAGTCTTCTGATATGCTTATCTCGCTGAATTAAACACGTTAGTCAAAACAGCTTCATGAACCCCTGGCAAATAAATCCTAAAACGCAGCAGCCCCAGTGTATAAACCCTCAAATACAGAGCCCCCTGTATTTGAGCACAAAAACTAAAGGAACTGCGGATGCAGCAAAATCAGGAACAAAAACATCGTTGCTGGAAAAGCTCAGCAGGTCTGCCAGCATCTCCGACACTTCCGCCGGCTGTAATCCGACCACACCACCAAAGGAATTTTTCCCTCCCCAACCTTATCTGTTTTCCAGTGGGACCCCTCTCTCCTTGATTCCCTTGTCCGCTCCACAATCCCCTCCAGCTCCACCACACACGGCACTTTTCCCTGTAACCGCCAGGAATTGTGTTACCTGCCCTGACACCTCCCCCGTAAACCCCAACC
>NW_025975572.1:0-7867 GCF_021869965.1 Rhincodon typus
ACACACACACAGATACACACACACACAGATACACACACACACAGACACACACAGACACACATACACACACACAGACACACACACGCACACACACGGACACAGACACACACACACACAGACACAGACACACACACACAGATCAGATTTAACCTGGTGTGGAGTCTTCTCCCCATTAACCACTCTGCTGGGGCTGTCCCTGTGGCTGCATGAAGGGGGTGGCCCTATAATCAAATAGGAACCGGGACAGTTGGTATCTAGTGAAGCTGTAACCTGTTTCTTTAATCCTGCCTTCAAATTTTGGACTGGTCTTTCTGCCAGACCATTGGATGATGGATGGTACGGAGCTGTCCTTATAGATTGACTACAATTCAACTTTAGGAAATACTCAAATTCTTTGCTGGCAAACAATGGCCTGTTATCTGTGACTAACACTTCTGGGAGTCTGTGTATTCAAAAAAAGTGCACCGTTTCTCTGTCGTCATTCCCCGTGTTTGCAGAATGAACTCTATGCACATCCAGCCACTTTGAGTGGGCAACCACAATGACTAAGAACATTGAGCCCATGAAAGCACCTGCATTGTCGACATGCAATTGAGTCCAGGGTTTACCTGGCCGTTGCCACAAATGAGGTGGTAATTTTTGTCCTTGTTGGCACTCTGGGCACTGCCCCACCAATGTGGCTATGTCTGCATTCAGTTTGACCTCACCCATCCAGTTTGCTTTTATTGTTTCAACTTTAAAAAGAAAACCCAAGACCTCACAAGCTGTTTATTTTATTGACTTTGAGCAGACCCCTCTATACCTTTGTCTCAACCTCTCTTCGTAAAATAACCAGGGCAAAATGTGCTTCTTAAAACCATAGTATTGTCACAATATGTTTGTTCTCCTCCCCTTAATTACTGAAGTAATGTTAGCTATCCATCAGTCATCTGGTATGTCATCTTTATCAGGCACGTGATGAAATATGTGAATATTTCTACGTTCTTTTAAAATGCAGTTTTAATCCTTCTGGACCATATCTTCTTGCAGTTTAATTAGTCTGTTCAATTTTTCTGCTATTTTTATTTTAAATGCTGTAATATCATTTCTAATCTTGTCTTCCAATGCCATGTTCACATATCTGTTTGCCTGGTAACTACTGAGTAAATATTTCAAATTTCTACCTTTTCACTGTTGCTTTTTCATCTGATCTATCCCTTCGTGGTCCTGTCCTTAATTTTTTTTTAACATTTTGCTGATAGAATACTTTGCTATTTTGATTTATGTTTGTTGATAATTTAATATCATTGCTACTCTGATTTTTCAACACAATTTAGGTCTCTTCATATTCTGCCTGCCCTGTTTCCTCCTTTCGTCCAAATCCTCAATATAACTCCTTTCCTTGCCCTCAACTTTGTCCTGTATCTTTATTTATCTGTTTTGTCTTTTTAGTGTTTATTTTTATCCTTTTTTTGATGGAATATAGCTTTCCTGGGCCTTGCTTCACACATAAATATTTCCCATTGCTGTTTTTCTCCCATCAAAGAATAAAGTTCAGAAAAAGTTAGGAAGGGTGGACTGATTACTTTCCTTGTCTCACTCATCCACTGGACATAGCAGAGTGTGAATTTGAAACTAAGGCGATACTGAAAATGATCTACGTTAGAATGTAAAAAAGCTTGGTGTCAAAAACAGACCAGGCAGGTTGTTTAAGCTAATGGATAAAGAATTTATTTTATTGCAACAACTTTAACTGGTGAAAGATTAACAGAACATTTATAGTGTGCAAACATATCTAAGTACCCTTCCAGAAAAATGACCCCTTGTTGACCTTGTCCTGGGAGTGTTTGATGAGCTTAGTGTAGTGAGAACATTACTTACAGTACAAAAGAATAGAAGAAGCTTTACTCTAACCCCCTGTCCTGGGAGTGTTTGATGGGGACAGTGTGGAGGGAGATTTACTCTGTATCTAACGCCATGCTGTCCCTGTCCTGGGAGAGTTTAATGGCGACAGTGTAGAGGGAGCTTTACTCTGTATCTAACCCCGTGCTGTCCCTGTCCTGGAAGAGTTTAATGGGGAACAGTGTAGAGAGAGCTCCTGGGAGTTTTTGGTGCTGGAAATGTTGCATTCTCTTGCAATAAAGTAGCTGACACTGGGGAGGGATTTGAAAGTGAGTTTAGTTTAATATTTGTTGTGAGATCCTCATCGGGTGCATGAGGCAGAGTTCGGTGTAGAGTCCTCGGAATCTCTGTAATGCTGGGAGCTGTGACCTGTATAAGAGCTGTGTCACGCTGTTGTAAAACAGTCTCTCCTTCTGCATTCTATTTGCACCTGTGCCTGTGAAGAATTTATTTTTGAAGCCATAATTATTCCAGTTCTCAGTCAGTATTGAACTGAAGTATGAGTAACCTCTGCAGTGGATTCCCTGCTGTCTATGACTCACTCAGTTGTTCCAAAGGCTTGTGCATTCTCTGGTTCTGTCTGTCTCTCAGCCATCTCATGGGAGACCTGTGTGCTGAAGTTCAATGCTTTAATTGATTCAATAAATTCCTTCAAGAATCCAATATATGACAGTTCTTCCAATCAGCCCGTTTGTTGTGAACTCAGTTTTCATACTGGCCTGAGTGTGACACAGGAATAGACCTAGATTTATATTATGCCTTTTATACCCTCAGGACAGCCCAATGTACTCTACAGCTAATAAAAATATGTTTATTTTGTTTCATACAGGGAAATGCAGCAACCAATTTGCACACAGCAAGCTCCCACAGAAAGCAATGAGATCAATGAGCAGCTGGATATTGCTGGAGGGATAACCCTGCACATCATGAACGTTGCTATTTAAATGCAAGTTCTTTCTTTTTTCTGGGGGCTGTTACAACCCGATTAAATCTTCCAGCAATGCCTCAAATCCCTCGCAGCTATATTCAACCTTGTTCCCGGTCTCCAGAGATTCCATTGGGAATCTGTTCCACATAATTAATGAATTCTTCTAGAATCCCTACAGTGTGGATGGAGGCCATTCAGCCTGATAGGTTTACACTGACCCTCTGAAGGACATCCCACCCAGACCTACCCACGACCTGTAGCCCTACATTTCCCATGGCTAATCCACCTAGCCTGCACATCCCTGGATATTATGGGCTGTTGAGCAGGGCGAATCCAACTAAATTGCACACCTTTGGACCCTGTGGGAGGAAACCAGATCACCTGGAGGCAATCATGCAGACATGGGAAGAATGTGGAAACCGTGCGCAGACAGTCACCCGAGAGTAGAATCAAACCCTGGTTGCTGGTGCTGCAAGGCAGCAGTGCTAACCACTGAGCTACCGTGCCACTCCAATCCCAACTTTTGTCAAACTTTCTTTCTGATGTTCTTTGACTTCTCCTCCCAGCCATTGAGCTGGAAGATGAGCTAAGTAAGCTCAGTAAAATCTATTCCACCTGGTAAAATATTGTTCTGCTGTCACAAACTCAAACCGTTAATTCTAACCTGAAGCATCACAGGCCAGAATTGACTCAGAAAAGAGGAATCTGGAGCACATTAGTGAAGGAACACTGACTGTCATTAACTCTCCAGGGAGGTGTTTCAGCCAATGTTCAGTGCCCCTAGATTAGAGACAAGAAGAATCGATCCAGCTTTCTCTCTTGCACTCTATTGGCCCATCCCATCACTGGATGTTGAAAGATGTAATTGGACTGGATGTGATGCCTTTAAGCCAAATAGCCCCCTGAAAGTCACTGTCTAGGCTCACACATGCTGAAGAATTATTGGAGTGAGGAGTCAGGGAACAGGAAACAGCCTTTCAAGGTTAGCTGTGAGTGGAAAAAGTAATTAAAAAGCAGACGACAAGATCTGGTGAGGCATTGCAGTTGTCCATGGCTCACCTCATCTGAAGAACTGAATCTGTCTGATATCTGAGTGTTGCATAAACGTAGGATCATACTCCCTGGCTGTTAGTGGGATGTGTTAGATTTTGTTCCTGTTGTGTTTCCCATGGGGTGCAGTGTGGTGAAAATTACTTTCTAAAACTATTAAGCTTCATTTCACACTTTGGTTTGTAAATATCTGCACTGTGACTTAATGCTGTCATTCATTTATTCTATTAATATATTAAAAATCTTTATGTCTGATCGCAATTATTTCCCCCATTAGAATGTCTCATGTAATGGAAATTTCTATATTCAAGTCACCATCCTGTAACAAGACAATCTATCCAATATATTCCAAAGGACAGGCTATTGGTAACATCACTGGGCTATTAATCCCAAATCCCAGGATAATGCCCTGGGGTCTTGGGTTCAAACCCCACTACACCTGCTGATGGGATTTAAATCCAATTAATACAAAAATCTGGACTGTGCCTCAGTGAGGGTGACCATGGTAATTATCACTAGTATTGTTGTAAAAACTCATCTGGCTCACTCATAGTCCTTCAGGGAAGGAAATCTGCCATCCTTACCTGGTCTACCTCAATGAGACTCCAAACCATAGCAATGTGGTTGACTCTTAGCTGGCCTGTGAAGTGGTTGTGTGAATCACTCAGATCAAGGGCATTGAGAATCATAGAATCCTTAGCCGTGTGGAAACAGGCCATTTGGCCCAATAATTTCACTCCTGCCCTCTGAAGTGCACCCCACCCAGACTCATCGCCTACCCGATCCCTATAACCCAGCATTTCCCATAGCTAATCCACCTAGCCTAATAATGTGTGAACACTACAGGCAATTTAGCATGGCCAATCCACCTAACCTACACATCTTTGGACTGTGGGAGGAAACCAGTCCTCCTGAACACCCAAAGGAACCCCACACAGACACGGGGAGAATGTGCAAACTCCACACAGATAGTCACCCGAGGGTGGAATCGAACCCAGGTCTCTGGCACTGTGAGGCAGCAGCGCTAACCACTGAGCCATGGTATTGCCTGATTTGGGGGTGGACAACAAATGCTGGCCTTGCCTGGGTGCCCTCATCCCATGAAAGTATAGATAAAAGTAAGCCTGGGTGACACTTCTGTTTACAGCTCCCTACTCCATAGAATATCCAATGAGTAATGAGCGTCCACTTATTCTGTCCTTGATGTCTTTGTCATGTAACCACACTTGCTTAACAGTATGTGCCTTAACTTCATCAGGAATCCACACCACCAGGTGCCCTTTTATAACAACATTCACCACACTTCCTTCATCACCTCCTCAGATTTTCCTTCAACACCCAAAAGTCTATTTGCCAGGCAGCTCGCCTTTTATAAACACACACAATCCTTTTAATTATGCGAGGTACGTCTGAGTGCAAGGTTGTAGGTCAGTAACTAGGTGTATAGCAAGGGTCTTTTCCCTAGGTTGGGGAGAGTGGGACTACTTCAGTTTGTGAACATAGTCAGTGTGGACAAGTTGGACTGAAGAGTCTGTTTCCGCACTGTTTGATGCTATGCTTCTATTAGGCCTGTTGTGGTTGGGTTGTTAACTGTATGCTTAAGGCTGAGATAGACAGGTCTTTTATCTCTAAGGGTTATGGGGAAAAGGTGTTGAGGATTAATTAGATCAGCCGTGATCTTATTGAATGGCAACACAGTCTTGATGGGCTGAATGGCCTAGTGCTGCTCCATTGTTTTATGGTCTTATTAGCTCAATGTCAAATATTCTCTGATAACACTTCTGTGAAATGCCTGGGATCTTCACCTGCATTAAAAGTGCTGTATAAATGTATGTCGTTGTTATTGTTGCAGTTGGGGATCACACTATGCCAATCTGCTGATGTGACTCACTGTTGACGCTGGGGCCATGGTCTCTCTGGGAGTTATAAACACCTCTCATGTCAAACAGAAAGCTCGAGGAGCAGTTTCCTTAATGAATGACCTCAGCCACTGAACCCATTAATGCTGAATGCCGTGACTTGGATTGGAAAGCTAATGCAGTCATTAGCACTAAGGATATTAACCAGCAACGCTCCTAGCCTCATTGTCTCCTAAGTAATTCTCTCAGTATCATAGACTGGCAACGGTAAAACAAAGAGACTTGCATTTCTCTAGCGCCTTTTCCAAGTTCTCAAACTAATTAACAGTCAATTAAGCCATTCAGAAGTGCAGCCATTGTTGAAATGTAGGAAAGGCAGCAGCTCCATGGCAGCATTGGGAATCAGGACAAGGGAAAACACATGGGCTGTTTTTATCACAGCCAACCCATTTTCACCTACTCATGGTCACCTTTAGCAGATTTTCTTTCTCCCTGGTTCACCATTATCCATCCCATTGTCTGGCTAAATAAAAACCGAAAGAACTGCAGATTCTGTAAATAGAAACAAAAACAAAGTTGCTGGAAAAGTACAGCAGGTCTGGCAGCATCGGTGAAGGAAAAAAAACACAGAATTAACAGGTTTTGGGTCCGGTGACCCTTCCTCAGAACCGGACCCGAAACGTTAACTCTGTTTTTCCTTCACAGATGCTGCCAGACGTGCCGAGCTTTTCCAGCAACTTTATATTTGTTCCTTTGTCTGGCTAACTGCTGTTCTCTCTCTCTCTGGGCTTCATCGGCACCTATTGTTCCCTCCTTTACCGCTCCCCATCCCCGGTCTTCAGTATGTGGAGGTGTTAGTGTTGGACTGGGGTGGACAAAGTCAAAAGTCACATGACACCAGGTTATAGTTCTATAAATTTATTTGAAATCACAAGCTTTTGGAGCACTGCTGCTTTTTCAGGTGACATGACGAAGGGGCAGCGCTCCAAAAACTTGTGATTTCAAATAAACCTGTTGGACAATGCCTTGGTGTAGTGTGACTTCTGACTCAGTCTTCAGTACCATTTCCTGGCTACAAGCTGTTCTGAAGATGGGTCATTGGATTTGGAATGTTAATGCCGTTTTCTCTCCACAGATGCTGCCAGACCTGCTGAGTTTCTCCAGCAATTTCTGTTTTTGTTTCAGATTTCCAGCTTCTGCACTGCGTTATTTATTGTTTAGGGAAAATGCCTCTGGTCTTTTTCGAATGACTGCTGTGAGTTCTTTTGCACCTTACTAAGAGCACAGGTTGGACGCTCAGGCTAAGACATAGCAGTGCATCTGCCTATGCTACCTTCTCCCAGTGCTGCACTGGGATATCAACCTTGATTTTGTTTTGATGCTCAGCTCTTACGGAGTGGGATTTGAACCCACAGCCCTAATGCAAAGGCAAAATACACCTCACTGAGCCATGGGCTTTCTGCTGATCATAGAGTCACAGAGATGTACCACACAGACCAACTCATCCATGCCAACCCGATATCCTAACTTAATCCAGTCCCATTTGCCAGCATTTGGTCCATATCCTTCTAAACCCTTCCCATTCATGTACCCATCCAGATGCCTTTTAAATGTTGTAATTGTACCGGCCTCCACCACTTCCTCTGGCATCTCATTCCAGACACACACCACCCTCTGTGTGAAAAGTTGCCCCTTAGGTCCCTTTTAAATCTTTCCCCTCTCACCTTAAACCTATGCCCTCTAGCTTTGGACTCCCCCACCCTGGGGAAAAGACTGCTGAACTCCTATTGTATAATATTCCTGGAAGATCTACAAAGTTTAGGCAAAATAAAGTGTGATGGTGAATCATCTTACAACACCAACACAAAGGACACCACCAGGAGATAGTAAGGACTGCAGATGTTGGAAGTCAGAGTCGATAAAATATGGATCTGGAGGAGCACAGCAGGTCAGGCAGCATCAGAGGAGCAGGAAAGTCGATGTTTCAGGTCTGTACCCTTTATCAGTCCTGAAACGTAGACTTTCCTGCTCCTCTGATGCTGCTTGACCTGCCGTGCTTCTCCAGCTCCAAATTTTATTGACAAAAGATACCACCACAGCTTTGGGACACACTTTCTCATAAGTGGCCTCTGCGGAATATTCAATATAT
>NW_025975573.1:0-5829 GCF_021869965.1 Rhincodon typus
CCCTGGGCCGCACTGACCTGTGTGTGTCCGGAGGTGAGCCTTCAGGTGCGACGATTTGCCGTAGACCTTGCCGCAGCCCGGGTACTGGCACTGGTGTTTCTTGGGCCGACGCTCTTGGCCGCTCCTGCCTTTGCCTCTCCGGCCTCTGGGTCTCGGGGGGACACAGTGCCCAGTACCCGGGCTCTCTGCCCCATCCTGCGGGCTGCCATCAGCTGAGTGGCCGCCCTGAGCCGGGATCCCAGCCAGAACCAGCAGCAGACCGGTGCCTTTGTCCTGACAGTCCCCGGGGGGAGTGGCTGCTGGACCGGGACTATGGACCACTGCTGTCCGGGACATGGACACCAAGCACTCGGCAGCGAAACGATCGAAAGCTGCACTCGCCATTCCGCATGCGACAATAACAAGGACACAAGCCCCTCTGGAAATCCCAGGCACCGAGACCCTTTGTTTGATAGCGAGAGAACACACCCAGACTCCAGAAATATTGCAGTGCAGAAAAGTATCTACACAGCCTCGTAATCTGCTTTCTCCGATTTAAGAAAATTCCTCCAGGTCAATTCTGGGGAAAACTTTCAGGTTAATACTATTGAAAAGAAGCTACTAAACTAATCAGTCCGTCTTTGTCCTATTGTATCTTAAAAAAATGGATCTGCCCTTATTACTGTTTGAGCCTCAGGTTAGAGGCGGGACATGACCGTCAGTCGAGTCTCTGCTTCCATTGGTTCTGTTGCCTTAGAAAGGGGCGGCTTGTCGCGGAGTAAATGTCGGGTAGGTCCCGTCTCGTTCACCAGGGGCAGGACGATTCTAATAATCTTGTCACAGGCCAGCTCACTCATGTCAAGATGTGCCCTGTGTTTAAGTTCTCACCCACATTGCTAGCTTTCAATTTGTTTACCCGATGTTGACAGAGTGCAGAAATAGAGGAGCTTGGTTTTATCTCTTTAACCCTTCCCTACCAACCGAGTCTATTTTTGACCTAGAAGGTATTCATAATTCAGCCAATACGTGACCTGTTTTTGAAAGGTGTCAGGTAGTTCACTGAAATATTCAGTAATTTTCTGTTCACTGGCCAGGGCACATACTCACTCCCCCATTTCAATGTTCACTTCCAAATGTGGATCTCCAGAGATTGTGAAGGCTTCATTCCAAATCACTGCCAACTGTCATGTTTGGCACTGGGCAAGTTAGGCATGTTTGCTTTTTATCTCCAGCTCACAAATCTCGACTCTTCAGTAACGTTCTTTGGTCACGCGATGAACAGGAGAAGGCAGAACAAGCCAAGGGTTTGTGTACTGTAGGCTAAACAAGAGAGGATTGACAGTGCAGGACAATGCTGCTGTCTGTAAACAGGTAGCCGATGAGGGGCTGAGGCATTTCAAATGATTTACTACAGTAACATTACTTAGTCTAATGCCACACATGTGAATCCCAGTTACAGATTCATAGTTTTGATCTGTCCTGATTGTGTTGCACCTTGACTTAGTTGTGAGTATTTACAAAAATTAGGAAATGAGGAATCTCAGTTTTTTTTAAACTGCCAGAAATATGGATCTGAACCTCTGAAACTTCCACTGGGTTCTCTGGCCCTGGGATACTGTCGTCTGCTTCTGTTTGATATCTTGTGGCTTTACAAGGCAGAGTCTAAGTTGGACAGCCGGGTCACAGCACTGAGGCTTGTTAGTTCAATTATCTATTCTGCAACTTTTCATAGGCCTCATTCATTCCCAATGCAATGAACAGTCTGGTCTGGGTGACCACAGTCTTGTTCTAGGCTATCCTGGTCATTCCACTTATGGAGGGGTGTGAGGCCCTTGCATGAAATGGATTTTACTGTGTGGAAGGTGCTGTATTTTTAAGGAGGTCAAACCCTGGATTCTCTCCTGTCTGATTACTCACCAAATCTTTGGCAATATTGCTGTCAGCCCAGAAGTGGGCCGCTGTTCCTTTTGTCAAAACTTGCAACAGACCACCAGAAAAATGTGTGTGTCTTGGAGTCACACATTCAGGAGATTCTGAAGATTTTTGCAGATGGTTACCTCTTAAATATTGTCACTAAGTATGAGGTCAGCAAGCTCCTATCAGGCCTGAAACCAGTTGTTCCATAAGGAGCTTCCATAAGCAGCGGAAGAGAGAGGCTGGTCAGGAGGACACACTCAAACAGCTTGTGAAAGGTACATGGTAGACAGAGGAACCTGCAGACCCTGCACCCTCCCTGCGGGTGAACTTGTGGACCCTGTGGCATCCTGGATTCAAAACCTTTCTTCTATTTCTCTGTAATGAGGAAAAGGGAGAAGGCAGGGAGGGAGAACATTGGAAGCAGGAACAGTGAAAAATTGTGTCCAGAAAAATGGGCAGAATCTGAAAATTAGAGCCAGACCCTCAGGAATGATGTCAGGAAGCTCAAATGGTAGTGGGAATCAATCCCAAAATGTTTGTTAGGTAAGGTTATTTATTGAAGGATTTTATTAATCAACCCATATTTATTAAAATGGTGAAACCAGATCAAGGGAATGAATGGTCTTCCTGTTCATTTACAGATATTTCATCCAGTGGTGGAGCAGACTTGATCAACTGAATGGCCTAATTATGGTTTTAAGGTCCAAGATTGTGAGACTGGGATTAGGATTAATGATGAGGACTGAACTGAGAAGTGACTTTGAAAAAGCCTGGTGCAGTTACAGAAGTATTTATTGTCAGGTAAAATTTAAATCCTATTTCTTTTAGCAGTGTCCCACAGAAACTGCTTGAAAATCTGCTTAAGGTACAGAGGTTTTGTGGAATGTGTGATTGTCAACCCCACTGCCTGGAATTGACAGACATTCAATATTAAAGAGCTTGCACTTACCCAATGACCTTTGAAATAGCTCAGAAAATCGCAAAGTACTTTATAGCTAATGATGTACCTTTGGAGTGTGGTCACTATTGTCATGCAGGAAACATGGCAAGCAATTTTCACACAGCAAGATTCTACAAACAGCTGTTTTAGTGATGTGGGTTGTATAAAGGCCAGCACACTGGGAAGAACTTCCCATTCTTCAAATTCAGTAGATAATGCCTCTGGCAGTGCAGCACCCCTGACCGACTGGACTGGAGTGTTGGGCCTAGACTTTGTGCTCAAGTCTGTAGAGGAGGATGTCTTACTTGGTAGCAAGAGGTACTTCCCTGAGGCATCATTAGCATCTAAACGTGACATGATATCCCATGTCTTTTTTTAAATTCATTCACAGGATGAGGGTGTTGCTGGCTAGGCAGCGGTTCGCAATAAACAACTGCACCTCCCAGTCGCGAACCATTTCAACTCCCCCTCCCATTCCTCAGACGACATGTCCATCCTGGGCCTCCTGCAGTGCCACAACGATGCCACCCGAAGGTTGCAGGAACAGCAACTCATATTCCGCTTGGGAACCCTGCAGCCCAATGGTATCAATGTGGATTTCACAAGTTTCAAAATCTCCCCTCCCCCTACCGCATCCCAAAACCAGTCCAGCTCGTCCCTGCCTCCCTAACCTGTTCTTCCTCCCACCTATCCCCTCCTCCCACCTCAAGCCGCACCTCCATCTCCTACCGACCAACCTCATCCCGCCCCCTTGACCTGTCCGTCCTCCCTGGACTGACCTATCCCCTTCCTAACTCCCTACCTACACTCACCTTTACTGGCTCCATCCCCGCCTCTTCGACCTGTTTGTTTCCTCTCCACCTATCCTCTCCTCTATCCATCTTCTATCCGCCTCCCACTCTCTCCCTATTTATTTCAAAACCCCCTTCCCCTCCCCCTTTTCTGATGAAGGGTCTAGGCCCGAAACGTCAGCCTCTCTGCTCCTATGATGCTGCTTGGCCTGCTGTGTTCATCCAGCCCTGCACCTTGTTGTCTCGGATTCTCCAGCATCTGCAGTTCCTACTATCTCTGATTCAATAAAGTCTATTGCTTTGACCAAATACCTCCTTTTGTGATTGATGTCATATTTTGCTTCATAATGTCTCTCTGAAGCACTTTGGAATGTTTTATTCGTCATAGGCACTATCTGAATGCAAGTTGTTGTTTTACTAGATGTTAAGATTATTTTCAAATGAAGAGTATAGTTAAGACCATGGCCACGGTTTGTACCTCATACCCACACTGCTGGGTAAGCTGGACTGGAAAAATGGTTCACTGGAGAATGCAGTGTACAGTTCACAGAAAAGTCTGCACTCAGAAGCCTGAAGGCAGCGTTTGTTTTGCAGACTGAGCTGGTTTCTCGTCTGTTTGATGGCCTGGTTTCTAATCCCCTGCCGAATTTAGTGACAGTGTTACCACAGATCTGTGCAGCTTTCAATCATCTTTTTAAACAGTGGACACAGGGTGTCGGCCAGACGTCTATCCCAATTTTGAGAAGTTGTCTGGATAGTTTGTGTTTTATATTTAATATATATGTGTTAAGGGGCTACAGTTGCCTTGAGTTAGGTGTGTGCTTGTCTCAGGTGAAAATAGCCGGGGTGAAGAATTCCAGTTTTGGGGACTTCAGGAGTCAGGGGCAGCCCAGCCTGGGTTATCAATGCAGAGGAAAGCAAACGGCAGACGGTGTGGCTGCCCTAAAGCTCCCGGGGACATGCAGAGTCTGAGTGAGAAGGAATCTCGCTGTTTAAATTATGAACATTACGGGCAAAATACTGGCTGTGGTTACACGGCGTCTCTTGAAGCCTTTTTCCTGCTCAGACTGTTTTTCTGCGCGCCTGTATTGTTTATACTCGCCCTTTCTGACCCTTTCACTGAGATGAGAACATTTCGTTCTGGGCTATTTATAGCAATTCTGCGTCATTGGGTTTTTGTACAACAGCAGAGACACACGCGATCAGCAACGAAACATCCTCCAGACACAGAGCCAGATAACAGAGTGAGCAACAGATACATCTGGGGGCTAGAAAACAGTCTGAGCCAGGACCACGAGTTTCACAACCTTCAAATCTGTCTCTGTTCCCTCACTGAAACTTTAAACCGCACTCTACCCTCTCTCAGGCCTAATTAGCCCGGGGCTCACCCGGCTACGCTCCACTTTTTCACTCCCCATCCCCCGAAAAACAGCCCCTTTCTTAACGCAGGAAGACCCATTCACTATCAGCCCTGTGCTCACTCATCAACACTGGCTTCCAGTTAGTGCCTCCATTTTAAAATGCTCTCAGTTAAATCACTCCTTTGGGGGCTCCTGTTGTGCAGTGGTAATGACCCATCTACGAGCCAGGAGGTGCAGGGCTGGATGAACACAGCAGGCCAAGCAGCATCATAGGAGCAGGAAAGCTGACGTTTCGGGCCTCGACCCTTCATCAGAAATGGGGGAGGGGAAGGAGGTTCTGAAATAAATAGAGGGATAGGGAAGGCGGATAGAAGATGGATAGAGGAGAGGATAGGTGGAGAGGAAACAGACAGGTCGAAGAGGCGGGGATGGGGCCAGTAAAGGTGAGTGTAGGTGGGGAGTTAGGGAGGAGATAGGTTAGTCCAGGGAGGACGGACAGGTCAAGGGGGGCGGGATGAGGTTAGTAGGTAGGAGATGGGGGTGCGGCTTGAGGTGGGAGGAGGGGATAGGTGGGAGGAAGAACAGGTTAGGGAGGCAGGGATGAGCTGGACTGGTTTTGGGATGCGGTAGGGGGAGGGGAGATTTTGAAACTTGTGAACATGTCCATCCTGGGCCTCCTGCAGTGCCACAACGATGCCACCCGAAGGTTGCAGGAACAGCAACTCATATTCCGCTTGGGAACCCTGCAGCCCAATGGTATCAATGTGGACTTCACAAGTTTCAAAATCTCCCCTTTCCCTACCGCATCCCAAAACCAGTCCAGCTCGTCCCTGCCTCCCTA
>NW_025975573.1:5929-7867 GCF_021869965.1 Rhincodon typus
TGACCTGTCCGTCCTCCCTGGACTGACCTATCCCCTTCCTAACTCCCCACCTACACTCACCTTTACTGGCTCCATCCCTGCCTCTTTGACCTGTTTGTTTCCTCTCCACCTATCCTCTCCTCTATCCATCTTCTATCCGCCTCCCACTCTCTCCCTATTTATTTCAGAACCCCCTTCCCCTCCCCCTTTTCTGATGAAGGGTCTAGGCCTGAAACATCAGCCTCTCTGCTCCTATGATGCTGCTTGGCCTGCTGTGTTCATCCAGCCCTGCACCTTGTTGTCTCGGATTCTCCAGCATCTGCAGTTCCTACTATCTACGAGCCAGGAGGCCCTGGTTCAGGTTCCGCTGTCCCAGAGGTATGCACGATCAGAAATCACATGACCCAAGGTTATAGTCCAACAGGTTTATTTGAAAACACAAGCTTTGGGAGTCTCGGTCCTCCTTCAGGTGATACCGAGAGAGCTAGTATCAGACAATTTATAAGTGAAAGATCAAAGGGTCACACCATTGATGAGGATGTACTAAACAAACCTAAGAGGCTATTAAATCTTAAATCAGTTGGAAGGTTTTAATTGATTAATATGTATATGTAAATCCCCAAATTTCTTTTCAAGTCACTGTCCTGAGAGAACTAAAGGTTTTATCAGCATAAAGAAGAGGTGACATTTTAGGTCAGACAATGCATATTAGGGGCGAGGCCTTGTTGAGAATCTGTTTGTGCATTAGTTTGGAGTCAGACTGGTTTTATTTCTAAAGTAGGAATTTATAAAATGCCACAATTACTGACTGTCTATAAATTGTGTGTTTTTTGAACAGTGTGTGTGTGTGGAGGAGACAGGGAGTGTGTGTGTGCGTGCGTGTGGGAGAGAGAGAGTGTGTGAGAGTGAGAGTGTGTGTGTGTGTGAGAGTGAGTGAGTGTGTGTTTGTATAAGTGAGTATGTGTGTGAGAGTGTACAGTGTGGTGTGTTCACTGTCGTGCAACGTAAACCCACGATCCCAGTTGAGGCTGTTGTCATGGGTACCGAACTTGGCTATCAGCCTCTGCTTGGCGACTCTGCATTGTTGTGTATCCCAAAGTCCACCTTGGAGGACATTTACCCAAAGATCCGAGGCCGAATGTCTTTGACCACTGAAGTGTTCCCCGACTGGGAGGGAACATTCCTGTCTGGCGATTGTTGCACAGTGTCCATTCATCCATTGTCGTAACGTCTGCATGGTTTCACCACTATATCATGCCTCGGGGAGTCCTTGCCTGCAGCATATGAGATAGATAACATTGGCCAAGTAACATGGTATCTGCCGTGTACGTGCTGGGTGGTGTTCCCACGTGTGATGGTAGTGTCCATGTCAAACCTTTGACATGTCTTGCAGAAGCTGCCATGGCAGGGTTGTATAGTGTTGTGGTCAATGTTGTCCTGAAGGCTGGATAGTTTGCTGCGAACAATGGTCTGTTCAAGGTTGTTTGAAGGCAAGAAGTGGAGACGTGGGGAAGATCTTGGTGATGTGCTGGCATCTTCCAAAAATGATAAATATCAGAAAGAAAAAGAAACATGGCGGTAGGGGAAAAGGCAGGGGATAGGGGCTAGCTGCTGATTAGCTGTCATGGAGAGCCAGCATTGACCTGTTTGGCAGAATAGCTTTGTTTGTACAGAAACTGTTCCATACAGGTCATCAAGTATCATCATGTCCTTTCCTTTTTGCTTCTCAACCAAGCTAATGTTGTTAAAATAGTATAGGAATTGGTTGTAAGGTTGATAAAATATGCAAAGTGAAAATAAATTATTTAAAATAATTAAATTGTTAATCAAGTAAGAGATTACATATTTTTCTTCCTTGGGAACAATAAACTGAAATGGGAGTTGGACTGCTATAACTGCAAGACCTGAAGAGGTTGCATGCTGTTGAGCTGTGCAATGCATATTGCTCTTTGGAAGCAG
>NW_025975574.1:0-1143 GCF_021869965.1 Rhincodon typus
CTGTCGGAGGGTCAGTGCTGAGGGAACGGGCACTGTCAGAGGGTCAGCGCTGAGGGAGTGGGCACAGTCGGAGGGTCAGCGCTGAGGGAGTGGGCACTGTCGGAGGGTCAGCGCTGAGGGAGTGGGCACTGTCGGAGGGTCAGCGCTGAGGGAGCGGGCACTGTCGGAGGGTCAGCGCTGAGGGAGCGGGCACTGTCGGAGGGTCAGCGCTGAGGGAGTGGGCACAGTCGGAGGGTCAGTGCTGAGTGACATTGAGCCCCCTCCTTCAGCATGGTGTACTGTAGTCAAAGGCCATTCAGCCCCTCATCAAGCGTGTTAAATCGGTATGAGTGAGGCTGGAGGACCTTGAATTTACTGATCGACCTGTGTTCCCGGTGAGTTGAGAACTGAATGTTTCCCATTCACACTGATCTCTGGTTATCTCCTCCTCTCCCTTTCAAATCGTTCGTCTCCTTTACTATTCAAACAACCAGAATTTTCATCAGTGTTTTCACTCATTACAGCTATCGATTCGTTCACTAATTAAATGTATTTCATAAAAAGACACTAATTGGTTCCAATTCCTGGTAACCAGGAAATGCTTGGCCCTAAATACAACACTAAACACGCACTCACACACTCACACAGATACACACACACACACCCTCTCACACACACACACTCTCACTGACACACACACACACACACACACAAAGATACACACACACACACACACACATACACACACAGACAGACAAACATCAACACTCACACACAAACACTCACAGACAAACGCACTCACACAGACACACATACAGGCACACAGGCACAAACACACTCTCTCTCACACATACACACACACTCCCACACAGATGCTCACACACACAGACACACCCACTCACACAGACAGACACACACGACCACAGAGACATTCACACACAGAGCCACAGAGGGAGAGAGAGACCACAGAGACAGGCACTCACATACAGACAGAGAGAGAGAGAGACAGAGAGAGACACACACACAGAGACAGGCGCACACATACAGACAGAGAGAGAGAGACACAGAGAGAGACACAAACACAGAGACAGGCACACACATACAGACAGAGACAGACACAGAGAGAGAGACACACACAGAGACAGGCACACACATACAGACAGA
>NW_025975574.1:1243-2953 GCF_021869965.1 Rhincodon typus
GTCGGAGGGTCAGCGCTGAGGGAGTGGGCACTGTCGGAGGGTCAGCGCTGAGGGAACGGGCACTGTCGGAGGGTCAGAGCCGAGGGAGTGGGCACTGTTGGAGGGTCAGCGCTGAGGGAGCGGGCACTGTCGGAGGGTCAGTGGTGAGGGAGTGGGCGCTGTTGGAGGGTCAGTGATGGACTGGGACACTGTCGGAGTGGGAGGGGTGTGGAAATGGTGAGCCAGCTCTTGCTGTGTGTGACGTTGCGAGGGGGTGGGGGGCGCGATGCTTCAGAGAATCGCAATGAGCCGAAGATCCAGAGTGCGGACGCCTTCCCATGATCCCCCGGGACATGGTCAATGTGTCAGGTCACATGGCTCACTGACCATCAGGAATTCGGTCACTGTCCACTGTGCACTCTGTTCAGATCCATTACATTCCCATTAAACTCTCACCATCTTATCCTGGACTCGGTCTTTCTCCCTGACTGACAGTGTAGAGGAAGCTTTACTCTGTATCTAACCCCATTCTGTCCCTGTCCCTGGGAGTATTTGATGGGGGGGGACAGTGTAGAGGGAGCTTTACTCTGTATCTAACCCCGTGCTGTACCTGTCCCTGAGAGTGTTTGATGGGGAGACACTGTAGAGGGAGGTTTACTCTGTATCTAACCATGTGCTGTCCCTGTCCCTGGGAGTGTTTGATGGGGGGGACAGTGTAGAGGGAGCTTTAATCTGTATCTAACACTGTGCTGTCCCTGTCCCTGAGAGTGTTTGATGGCGGGGTGGGGACGGTGTAGAGGAAGCTTCACTCCTGCAGATATCCAGCAGAGTCTCTCCCTCTCTGTCTCTGAAACTCTCTCGCTCTCCCTGCTCACCACCCCCCAGTTTGTTGCCGTGATTTATTCAGGAATGTTTTGGCACACAGCCCTGTTGGTCTGTTGTAAAACCTCTGCCCTTTGGAACATTGCACCGTTACAGAGATTCACAGTGAGAATCTTCATCTCCCAGCTCCTTGCTCAACAGGTAATGTCCCTACCTCAACAACCTCTCTCTCTCTCTTCATCTGTCTCTTTATCTCTCAGTCTCACCCTTTCCATCACTCTGTTTCTGTTTCTCCCTGTCTCTCCATCTCCCTCTCTTGTTTTGCTGTTTCTCTTTCTCTCTGTCTCCTCCTCTCTATCTCTCTGTCTCCCACACTCTATCTCTCATTGTCCCACTCTTGTCTCTCTCTCTCTGTCCCTATCTCTGTCTCCATTTCCCTCCCACCCTCCATATCTCTCTATCTCTCTGCCTGTCTCACTCTCTGTCCACCTCGCGCTCTGCATCTCCGTCTGTCACAATCTTTTCATATCTCTCTCCTTCTCTCTCTCTATCTGTCTCTGTCTCCTCCACTCTATCTCTCTGTCTCTCCCACTGTTTCTATCTCTCTCTCTCCCTTTCTCTGTCTCTCTCTATGTCTATCCCTCTCAGCTTCTCTCCCTAACTATCTGTTTCCTCCCCTCTCCCTCTCTTTTTCTTTCTCTCCCACTGTCTCTGTTTCTCTCAATCTTTCCCTCTCCCTGCCCTGTTTCTCTCTCTCTCTGTCTCAGTCTCTCTCTCTCTGTCCCTGTCTCTCTCCCTCTCTGTCCCTGTCTCTCTCTCTCTCTGTCTCAGTCTCTCTCTCTCTGTCTCAGTCTCTCTCTCTCTGTCCCTGTCTCTCTCTCTCTGTCTCAGTCTCTCTCTCTCTGTCCC
>NW_025975574.1:3053-4058 GCF_021869965.1 Rhincodon typus
TCTCTCTCTCTCTCTCGGGCCCTGGGGGGCAGGCTCTCTCTCTCTCTCTCGCGGGCCCTGGGGGAGTGGGTGCACTGACCGTGTGCGTGTACCCCAGTTCCAGGCCTGAGGGATGGAGATGGAGTTACACTCTGGCCTGCAGGACTGTGTGCTGACCAGGCCTCAGGTTAAACTGGTCCAGGACGTGGCGTTCCCAGACTGGGTCGCAGACAACTGGAGCCTCCTGGAGTCTTTCCAAGCGAAGGCCGGGGATCTACTCATCGCAACCTACCCCAAAGCAGGTGAGGGATGGAGGGAGAGGGCCCCGGGGTGAGGGCCCCAGGGCGGAGGGAGAGGGCGAGGGCATCAGGGCGGAGGGAGAGGGAGCGGGCCCCGGGGCGGAGGGAGTGGTCCCCAGGGCAGAGGGAGGGGGAAGTGGGGAGGGAAGGGGCTCCAGGGTGGAAAGAGCATCCAAGGGTGGAGTTGGAGGGCCAAAGGGTAGTGGGAGAGGGCCCCAGGGCAGAGAGATAGGGAGTCAGTCTAAGGTTGGTAGGGACAGTACGGTTGAAAAATTGACTATTTTCATATTTTACACCGTTACCTTCACACTCTTTCTCCCTCTCCTCCCTCCCTCCCCCTCATTCCTCCTCCCTCCTCTCTGCCTCCCTCCCTCTGCAGGGACGACCTGGATGCAAGAAATTGTTGATCTCATTAACCACGATGGAGATGGGGACATGTGTAAACGGGGTCCCGTCCACGATCGCATCCCCTTCCTGGAATTTTTCCCTGGTCAGCACAACATTCCAAGCGGTGAGTGTCTCTGTCAGTGTCCCCCTGTACCCCGGGGAGAGTCAGTGACCCCCCGGGTCCCCGGGGAGAGTCAGTGACCCCCCCCGTACCCCGGGGAGAGTCAGTGACCCCCCTGTACCCCGGGGAGAGTCCGTGTCCCCCTGTACCCCAGGGAGAGTCAGTGACCCCACCATACCCCGGGGAGAGTCAGTGTCCAAGCCCCCCCCCATACCCTGG
>NW_025975574.1:4208-6243 GCF_021869965.1 Rhincodon typus
AAGCTCCCTCTACACTGTCCCCCATCAAACACACTCTGGGCAGGGACAGCACGGGATTAGTTACAGCGTAAAGCTCCCTCTGCACTGTGTTTGACCCAGTGGCAGTGGGTTTGACAGGGGAGATGGATTGGGATCTGACTGTGCGATCTCGGTGTGTTCTAGTTTCCTGGGGCTCGTGGTACGACCATGCGAAGGGCTGGTGGGAAGCGAAGGAGAAACATCCGATTCTGTTCCTCCTTTATGAAGACATGAAGGAGGTAAAGATGGAGAGAGTGTGGGGAAGAACGAGTGTCGGAGGGTGTGATAGAGAGAATGGGGGGCAATCAGAGTGAGGGAGTAAGGGGGAGGTGAGGGAGGGGGGGGGGGGAAAGGAAGGGAGCGGTGGGGAAGAGGTGGAGGGGGACGGAGGGAGAGGTGGAGGGGGACAGAGGGTGAGGTGGAGGGAGAAGGAGGGTGAGGTGGAGGGGGACGGAGGGAGAGGTGGAGGGGGACGGAGGGTGAGGTGGAGGGAGAAGGAGGGTGAGGTGGAGGGGGAGGGAGGGCGAGGTGGAGGGGGACGGAGGGCGAGGTGGAGGGGGAAGGAGGGGGAGGGGGAGGGGGAAGGAGGGAGAGGTGGAGGGGGAGGAAGGTAAGATTGAGGGGGAGGCAGTGGGAGAGGCAAAGTGAGAGAGAGGGAGATAGATATCTCAGGGTCGGGTTGGTCACTCCCTCTCTCCCTGAGCCCGGATGGTCCCTCTGTCTGACCCCTGACAGACTCTCTCCCTGACCCTGGGCGGACCCTCTCTCTGACCCCTGACCCTGTACAGACCCTCTCCCTGACCCCGGGAGCTCTAAACCATCTCTCCTTTGCTTCTCCCCATCTAGAACCCCAGGCGGGAGATCCAGAAGGTGGCCCGGTTCATGGGGAAGGTTCTGGAAGACGACGTCCTTGAGAAGATTGTCCATCTCTCCTCCTTCCAGGTGATGAGGGACAACCCAATGGCCAATTACACCACGTTGCCGAGCATGAACCAATCCATCTCCAGGTTCATGAGAAAAGGTGTGTTCCAACTCCAGGGGGAGGGGCGGGGGGTCAAAGGTCAGAGGGCTGTTGTGGGGCGGGGTGGGGTATGGAAATCGACCTGTCGGCCCCTTGACATTCAATGGTGTCCCCATCACTGAATCCACCCCCCACTCCCCACTATCAACATCCTGGGGGTCCCCATTGAGCAGAAACTAACCCGGACCCCAGCCCCATATCAATCCTGTGGCTACAGGAGCAGGTCCGAGGCTGGGAATCCTGCAGCGAGTAACTCCCGTCCTGACTCCCACCCCCCTAAAGTCTGTCCCACCATCCACAAGGCAGGAGGTGGGGAGGGAATACCCCCCACTTGCCCTGGACGGGGGGTAGCTCCAACAGCACTCGAGAAGCTTGACACCGTCCCAGGGACAGAGCAGCTCCCCCCCACCCCCAGCTCAATCCAGACACCCACCTCCCCCCCCCGACCTTCAACACTTCCCTCCCTCCCACCCCCCAATACACAGCGACGGAGGTGTGTATCATCTGCAGCGACTTACTGAGGCTCCCTCTGAGGGATATCAAGGGGGATGTGAGCCTGAAGAGGGGCAAGTGGATGGACCGGGTCAGTTCTCTCGTACCCCTCAACGATATTTCCACAATCTCTCCCTCCCTCCCTCCCTCTCTCTGGCTCTTTCTCTGTCTCTCATAATCTCTCCCTTTCTGTATCTCCCTCCCTCCCTCTCCCTGCCACTATCTCTGGGTCTCTCTTCCACTCTCTTGCACCCTCACCCTTCCTTCCTCCCTCTCTCTGTTTGTCTCTATTCCCTCTGACTCCCTCCTCCTGTCTCCCACTATCTCTCTGTTTGTCTCTGTTCCCTCTGTCTCCCTCCCCCTGGCTCCCACTATCTCTCTGTTTGTCTCTGTTCCCTCCCTCTGGCTCCCACTATCTCTCTGTTTGTCTCTGTTCCCTCCCTCTGGCTCCCACTAACTCTCTGTTTGTCTCCCTCCCCCTGTCTCCCACTATCTCTCTGTTTG
>NW_025975574.1:6343-6683 GCF_021869965.1 Rhincodon typus
TGCTGTCCCTCCCTCCACCTGTCTCCCACTATCTCTCTGTTCCCTCTATCTCCCTCCCCCTGTCCCTCCCTCCCTCCACCTGTCTCCCACTATCTCTCTGTCCCTCCCTCCCAGGTGAGGTTGGAGACTGGAAGAACCATTTCACGGTGGCTGAGAACGAACATTTTGATGAACATTACGAGAGACAGATGGCTTCGTGCTCCATAGCGTTTCGCCAGGTCCTGTAACCAGGGCGAGAGAAGTCGAACGATCTCAGAATAAAATTCCTAATGAGCCTCGAAGAGATGGGAGCTCAGCCAGGGTGCTACAGCAATGCAGCAATATAACAAAGGGGTCTTCA
>NW_025975574.1:7598-7866 GCF_021869965.1 Rhincodon typus
CAGCCAGGGTGCTACAGCAATGCAGCAATATAACAAAGGGGTCTTCACCAGCTCCTGTAACCAGGGTGAGACTACGACAAGCCGATTCATTCGTCGGTTCATATTAAACCTCCAATTAATCAAGAAAAACGTGTTTGCAGCTTATTTCACGTCAGCTGTACCCTACAGGTACAATGCAACACACAGAAACCCACCATGAGAGAGAGAGAGAGAGGGGGGACTGAGAGACACCTGTCAGTGTACAGATATCTCCCTGAGAGAGAGAGAG
>NW_025975575.1:0-7864 GCF_021869965.1 Rhincodon typus
CCCTTCATCAGATGAAGGGTCTAGGCCCGAAACGTCAGCCTCTCTGCTCCTATGATGCTGCTTGGCCTGCTGTGTTCATCCAGCCTTGCACCTTGTTGTCTCGGATTCTCCAGCATCTGCAGTTCCTACTATCTATGATCTGGAAGGTATTGTTTTGTTGTGAAAGATGTGAATGAAATGCAAGACTTTCTCTATTTCTCTTTACGTATGTCCCTGCATTGAAACTTGATTAAAAAAAGCCTCAGAAACAGTCGAGCCATCACTTAAAATCTATACCTTGCAAAATTTCCAAAGGGCTTGTCTGTCAGTTTACTGATCATGCTGGGCTGCAATGCCCTATCAATCTGAGAAGGAATGGAACATTCAAGTTGTAAGGGTTTTGCTAAAACTATACAAGGCACAGGTTTGACCACAGATGAAATATGGTGAATGATTTTATGTCCCTTATTTAAGAAAAAATAGATTGGCATTGGTTATAGTCCAGGGACTGATACCAGGTCTGGAGGGACTGTAAAATGAGGAGATGTGGAGACTGGGCCTGTACTCATTGCAATTTATAAGAATGAGAGGTGACCTTATTGAAACAGCCCAAGATCCTTAAGAGACTTGATAGTATAAAAGTGGAGAAATTGTTTCCTCTTGTGGGAGAGCCTTGGACCAGAGGGCTTAATCTCAGAATAAAAGGTCACACATTTAAGACAGAGGTAAGGAGGAATTTCCTCTCCCAGACAGTAGTGAATCTGTGGATTTTTTCTACCACAGAGGGTTGTTGAGTTTGGGCAATTACCGATATTCAAGGCTAAGATAGAGAGATTTGTAAATAGCAAGGGGATCAAGGGTTATGGGGAAAAATCAGAAAAATGGAGTTAAGAACTATTAAGTCAGCCATGAGTTCATTGAACGGCAAAACAAATTTGATGGGGTGAATGGCCTACTTCTGCTCCAACAGTTTATGGTCTTATTTCATATCTATTTCACACAAACAGGCAACAATTGAAAATCAAATTCAGAACTGACAATCTGATCATTGTCAATTAATCCACTTCAGGAGGAGTGTGGAGATAGCTCCAAAGAAAGATTGAAGAAGAAAAGATGAAACAAAGTAAAACAAAATATTTTAATCACACTTTGCACATCACCACAATATCCCAATGCACCTCACTACTAGTCACATAGTTATTGATGTTTAACTTCTGGGAATGCAAAGGATTGGGTAGCCTTTAAAAATCAGCAGAGGCCAACAGAAGAACAACAAGGGAGAGAAGATAAAATATGACAGTAACCTAGCTGGTAATATTAAAGAAGTATGCAAGAGTTTTTTTCCTCCAGATATCTAGCAGGTAAGAGAGAGGCAAGAGTGGACATTGGAGTGCTGGAAAATGATTAGGGAGAAGTAGCAATGGGTAACAAAGAAAAGACAGAGGAACCGAATAGGCACTATGCATCAGTTTTCATGGTGGAAAACACCAGCAGCATACCAGAACTTCAAGACAGTCAGGGGCAGTAAGGAGAAGGTGCTAATTAAAGAGGGTTGTGAAAACCAGCCTTCCTTCCATTGACTCCATCTATACTTCCTGCTGCCTCAGGAAAGCAGCCAACGTCATCAAAGACCCCTCCCACCCCAGTTATACTCTCTTCCACCCTCTTCCATCGGACAGAAGATACAAAAGTTTGAAAACATGTACTAACAGATTCAAGAACAGCTTCTTCCTCACTGTTATCAGACTTATGAACGGATCTCTCATTTACTAGAGTTGATCTTTCTCTGCACCTTCCCTGTAGCTCTAACACTATATTCTGCATTCTGTTGTATACCCTGATGTACTTATGTAAGGAATGTTTTCCTGGTTAGCACACAATACAATACTTTTCACTACATCTCAGTGCATGTGACAATAATAAATCAAATCACATCAAATCATCAAATTACAAGTACCAGATGGACAGTACTCTGGAGTTCTGAAGGAGCTAGTTGAGGAGATTGTGGAGGCATTGGTAGTGATCTTTCAGGAACCACTGGAGTCAGGGAGTGTCCAAGAGGAATGGAACATGGATAAAGTAATACCCCTGTTTATCAAGGAAGGACAGGAAATAGGCTGGTTAGTCTGACTTCATTTCTTGGTACGATTTTAGAGCCTGTTATTAAAAATGAGATTGCAAAGTACTTGGAAGTGCATGATAAATTAGGGCTGAGTCAGTATGGCTTCATCAAGGGGAGGTCATGCCTGACAAATCTGTTAGAATTCTTTGAGGAGGTAATAAGCAAGGCCTATGATAACATACTGCATAGGAGGCTGCTTAATAAGCTCAGAGCCCATGGTGTTTAGGGACAATGTACTGGCGTGGATAAAAGGCTGACTTGCAGATGGCAGAGAGTGGGCATAAAGGGGAATTTTTCAGTCGGTGACTAGTGGAGTTCCATAGGGATCAGTGTTGGGATCACAGCTATTCACATTATACATTAGCAATCTGGAAGATGGAACTGTGGGCATTGTGGTTACATCAGCAAATGATACAATGACAGTTGGAGGGACAGGTAGTGTTGAGGAAGTAAGGAGGCTGCTGGAGGATTTAGATAGTCGAGGGGAGTGAGCAAAAAATGGCAGATGGAATGCAATGTGGGAAAGTGAGAGGTTATGCACTTTGGTAGGAAAAATGAAGGCAGAGTTCTAGTTCAGGATCCTCTGCAGGTTCAGCTGGCAGTTAGGAAGGCAATGTTAGACAGCTGGAATACAAGAGCAGGGATGCACTGCTAAGGGTATATTAGGCTCTGCTCAGACCACATTTGGAATACTGAGAGCAGTTTTGGGTCCTGTATCTGTACACTGGCATTGGAGGGAGTCCAGAGGAGGTTTTCAAGAGTAATATCAGGCATGGAGGGCTTTTTTTTTTTCTTTATTCATTCATGGGATGAGGGAGTCTCTGGCTAGGCAGCATTTATTGCTTTCAGCTTGTTGTATGAGGAGTAGTTGAAGACTCTGGCCCTGTAATTGGAGTTTAGAAGGATGAGGGGGATCTGATTGAAACATACAGAATACTGAGAGTTCTGGATAGAGTGAACATGGAGAAGATGTTTCCACTAGTAGCAGAGATTAGGACCTGAGGGTACAGCCTCAGAGTGAAGGGATGACCCTTTAGAACTGAGATGAGGAGGAATTTCTTCAGCCGGAGGATGGTGAATCTGTGGAACTCATTACCACAGAGTGCTGTGGAGGCCAAGTCATCGAATGTATTTAAGACAGAGATGGATAGATTTTTGATTAGTAAAGGGATCAAAGGTAAAGGGATCAAAGGTAACAGGGAGAAGGCAGGAGAATGGGATTGAGAAACATTAACCATGATCAGATGGTGGAGCAGACTCAATGGGCCAAATAGCCCATTTTTTCTCCCGGATCTTATGATGTTATGTTCTATGGGTGGCACGGTGGCTCAGTGGTTAGCACTGCTGCCTCACAGTGCCAGGGACCTGGGTTCAATTCCATCCTCGGGCGACTGTCTGTGTGGAGTTTGCACATTCTCCCCGTGTCTGCATGGGTTTCCTCTGGGTGCTCTGATTTCCTTCCACAGTCCAAAGATGTGCAGCGTAGGTGGATTGTCCATGCTCAATTGCCCATAGTGCTCAGGGATGTTTAGGTTAGGTGGGTTAGACATGGGGAAATCAGGGGTAGGGGAATGGGTCTGGTTGGGATGTTCTTCGGAGGGGCGGTGTGGGCTTGTTGGGCCGAATGGCCTGTTTCCACAGTGTAGGGATTTTATGATTCTATGTGGGCAAACTGTGTAACAAATGTGCACACAACAACAATCACTTGCATTTATATAACATCTTCAACATCACAAAATGCTCCAAAGCTGTTCATATGTGTTCTGCCAGAAAAAAACAGAATTTGAGATTGGGTGATATAAGGCCGGGTGAGAAAGGAAGATGGTATGAATGCAGAAGTAAAACCAGTAAAACATACTGATACAACTTGCCCTGCACCCCTCAAAACAGAGGTCCAGTGTAACCAGTTGGAGTGTTCTTATTTTATCTGGATTTTTTTTGCCCCTCTGTGATGTATTTTAGAGGAGGGAAGAGCAGAGTTTTACAATGTTACTTCCTGAAGTTAGGCTTTAGGGAGCTGAAAGAATGGTCACTGATGGTAAAGTGATTAAAACCCAGGGTGTGAAAGAGGTCAGAACTCGAGGAACTGTAGGTTGTTAAAACACAATAAATCACAGAGTCATAGAGATCTACTGTACAGAAAAAAGATCCTTCAGCCCATCTCATTCATGTCAGTCAAAAAACAGCCATCTGAATATTCTAATCCCATTTTCCAGCACTTGGTCTGTAGCCTGAATGCCTTGGCATCTTAAGTGTGTATCTAAATACTGCTTCAATGTTATGAGGGTTTCAACCTCTACCACCCTTACAGGCAGTGAGTTCCAGATTCCTACCACCCTCTGGGTGAAAAAGATTTTCCTCACATCTCCCCTAAACCTTGCCCCTTACTCTAAATCTATGCCCCCTGTTTATTGATCCCTCTATCAAGGTAAAAGTTTCTTCCCGTCTACCCAATCCATGCTCCTCATAATTTTATGCATCTCCATCATGTCCCCTCTCAATCGCCTCTGCTCCAAGGAAAACAAACTCCAGGGTGGCACAGTGGCTCAGTGGTTAGCACTGCTGCCTCACAGCGGCAGGGACTCGGTTCAATTCCACCTTCAGCTGACTGTCTGTGTGGAGTTTGCACATTCTCCCTGTGTCTGCATGGGTTTCCTCCGGTTTCCTCCTAGAATCCAAAGATGTGCAGGTTCGGTGGATTGACCATGCCAAATTGCCCCATAGTGTCCAGTGATGTGCAGGCTACATGGAAAAGCCATGGGAATTACAAGGATATGGGGATAGGTCGGGATGGGTAGGGCTGGATGGGATGCTCTTTGGAGGGTGGATGTAGACTTGATGGGCCAAATGGCTGCTTCCACATTATAGGGATTCTATGAACGATATCCTCGGTGTGTCCAATCTCTCTTCAGAACTGAAACTCTCTGGTCCAGGTAACACACTGGTAAATCTCCTCTGCACTGTCTCCAGTGCAATTACATCCCAGATTCCAAAGCTCTACACAGTACTCCTGCTGTGTTTTATACAGTTCCATGATCAACCTTCCTGCTCTGAATATGCATTCTTTGATTAATAAAGGCAAGTAACCACTTTATCCACCTGTCCTGATACCTTAAAGGACCACCTTAAATGCCCATGAAGATCCTCGATGCTTCCCAGGATGTACTCATTTATCCTGTGTTCCCTCACTGTTTTTTGTCCTGCCCAAGTGCATCACCCTCACATTTATCCAGATTGATGTCCATTTACTTCTGATCCTTTTGTAATCTAATGCTATCACAGAATCCCTATAATGTAGAAGCAGGCCATTCAGCCCTTCGAGTCACACCAACCCTCCAAAGAGGATCCTACCCAGATCCACCCCTCTACTCTATCCCTGTAACTCCGCGTCTCTCATGGACAATCCACCTAAACTGCACACCTTTGCGACTATGGAAGGAAGCTGGAGCACCCGGAGGAAACCCATGCAGACACGGGGTGAATGTGCAAACTCCACACGGACAGTTGCCTAAGGCTGGAATCGAACCTGTGTCCCTGGCACTGTGAGGTAGCGGTGCTAACGGCTGAGCTACTGTATTGTATCTTCCTCACTATTTACTACCCCAGCAATTCTTATTTTTTCATTTGTAGATTTCCTGATGATAGATGTTGAATGATAAATGTTTTGGTGATGTTGGCTGGGGGATAAAGCCTGATTTCTTTATTCATTCATTCATGGGATGAGGGCATCACTGTCCTGGCAGCATTTATTGTCCATCCATAATTGCCCAGAGAACAATTCAGAGTTAACCACAATGCTGTGGGTCTGGAGTCACATGTAGGCCAGAACAGGCGAGGATGGCAGTTTCCTTCCCTAAAGGACATTAGTGAACCAGATGGGTTTTTCCCAACAATCAGCAATGGATTTATGGTCATCATTAGACTCTTAATTCCAGGTATTATTTATTGAATTCAAATTCCACCATCTGCCGTGGTGGGATTTGAACCAGAACGTTATCTGAGTCTCTGGATTAAAAGTCCAGTGGTAATACCACAAGGCCATCGCCTCCCCATTGAATCATTGAACTCACCCTTCTTTAAAATTGATCTTTTAAATTTGTTTGTGTCTGTATTAAACAAGGGATGGCCCACTCACAGTGCAGTATACCCTCTGTACTGCACTCTAATATCAGCCTTGAGGATATGTTCAAATTCACTGCAAATCTCTGGTGCAGTACAGAGGGAGGTTGGAACACCACCCATCACGGTGCACGGCAGATACTCGTGTGATTCAGCCAATGTTTATCTCATTCGCTGCAGGTAAGGATGCCCCAAGGCATGGTATATTGGCAAAACCATGCAGATGCTACGACAATGGATGAATAGACACCGCACAACAATGGCCACACAGGGACGTTCCCTCTCAGTGGGGGAACCCCTCAGCCGTCAAGGACATTTGACCTTGGATTTTCCGGTAAACATCCTCGAAGGCGGATTTTGGGATACACGTAACGCAGAGTCGCTGAGCAGAGGCTGATAGCCAAGTTCGGGACCCATGAGGACAGCCTCATCTGGGATCTTGGGTTCATGTGGCACTACAGGTGACCCCACCGCACTGTACGCTCACACACACACACACACACACACGAATCTATGAGGTGAATTTGTATTTTGCAGATACATTGTATCTTGTTCAAAAAGCCCATAGTTTATAGACAGTCAATATGGCATTTTATAAATTCCTATTTTAGAAATAAAACCAGTCTGACTCCAAACTAAAACTCAAACAGATTCTAAACAAGGTCTCACACCTAACATGCATTGTCTGACCTAAAATGTCACCTCTTCTTTACACTGATAAAACCTTTAGTTATCTGAGGACTGTGACTTGAAAGGAAGTCAGGGATTTACATATACATATTAATCAATTAAAACGTTCTAACTGATTAAAGATTTAACAGCATCTTAGGTTTGTTTAATACAACCTCAACAATGGTGTGAGTCTTTGATCTTTTACTTATAAATTCTGTGTCTGATACTACCTCTCTCACTAATGCCTGAAGAAGGACGGAGGCTCCAAAAGCTTATGTTTTCAAATAAATTTGTTGGTCTATAACCTGGTGTCATGTGATTTCTGGCCTCAGTACACAGTGGGATTGTTACTATTAAACCAGGTTGGCACTAACTAGATCCACAAGCTGATCTCTAAAGATCAGCCTACATATATAGTCAGTCCAAGGTCTGCACTTGAAGTGAGCTGTAAAAATTCATTTACTCCTATTGGTTTATAAATCACAAGGATAGTACCTTATGTGAAACATTAAACATCGGTGGTAAAGCAGAACATTACTGAATGTCTGTCAACTTAATGTATTGGCTTGTTGCGTTTGCTGCCCAGTCAGCCTCAAATCGGCCTCTGGATAACAAAATGACAGGTTGTGAATTTCTCCCCATTTATCCACTGCTAACGTCACTTACATTGACAGCAGAAAATTATCCCTTAAAAAAAGCAAAACTTTGTAAAGACTTTTGTTTCTTCTCTCCTAATCCCTTCGAAGTGATTCTATTTCAAGCATTCTCTTGAAACCTTGACTTTGATGAGCGATGGATTTGAGGTTCAGAACACTCAGAGACAATGATTGAACATGTCTGTGGTATTTGAAACAAGGTTGACTCAGGTTTGGAACAAAAACAGAAGTTGCTGGAAAAGCTCAGCAGGTCTGGGAGCATCTGTGAAGGAAAAAAAATCAGAGTTAACGTTTCGGGTCCGGTGACCCTTCCTCA
>NW_025975576.1:0-7864 GCF_021869965.1 Rhincodon typus
CTCATCCCGCCCCCTTGACCTGTCCGTCCTCCCTGGACTGACCTATCCCCTTCCTAACTCCCTACCTACACTCACCTTTCCTGGCCCCATCCCCGCCTCTTCGACCTGTTTGTTTCCTCTCCACCTATCCTCTCCTCTATCCCTCTTCTATCCGCCTCCCACTCTCTCCCTATTTATTTCAAAACCCCCTTCCCCTCCCCCTTTTCTGATGAAGGGTCTAGGCCCGAAACGTCAGCCTCTCTGCTCCTATGATGCTGCTTGGCCTGCTGTGTTCATCCAGCCCTGCACCTTGTTACTCATTAGTGATATTTTCCCCTCTTTCAATCGATCCATGGAGATTACGCTGAAATTTCCGATAGACGAAATTGTACCCGCCTCTTAGTTTTAAGAAGGCATAATTAATTAGGAAAACCGAAAAAACTGCGGACGCTGTAAATCAGGAACAAAAACAGAAGTTGCTGGTAAAGCTCAGCAGGACTGGCAGCATCTGTGAAGAAAAAAAATCAGAGTTAACGTTTTGGGTCCCGTGGCCTTCCTAAGAACATATTTAATTATCAGGCTTTTTTGGATAATGCCTTGATATGTTTTAACAATTCCAAAATAAAGTCATTTTAGGAATAATTCAAAATAAATACAGTGGTTTCGATTGGAGATCCACTGTAAAGATTTAAGTGATAGCTGTATAGCTATTTTTTAGTTGGCAAGCGTGTCTCGATTTTTCTTATCAGTATTTGGTGGGACTGACACATCTCATATGAGTTTGGCCAACTGAAATATGATCTCACAGAGACTGGATCCCATTGTGACAGTCTAGCTGCTGAGAAGAGAAACTTATTCTCAAGAAAGCTATCAACGTGCAGAAGCTCTGAGATTGTCAACTGTGAGCTAGAGTACACAATGGAAGAACAGGTGAAGTTTTAGATTATTAAGATTTAGATTATTATAGACACATTTCAGACTGATGAAAAACAACATAGTGGAACAAAACAAAAATACCTGCAGAAGAGTCAGCAGAAAGCAAAAAGCCAGAGGTCAGGCTGTAAATCGTGAAGAAGACATGACATAAAAGAAGAGGAAGCATGTCCAGTGTGGGAAAAGCAGTGCGAAATACTGAATCAATTTGCACGCAAGTGTTCAGCTAGAATTAAACAAAACAATCCTATAAAGATGACTGCTGGAGAGGACAAATCACTTTAGACCATACAGCAGATTGGCATCATCAGGACTAAAGTTGACGAATGACCTGTGACTGTTAGAATGATGATTGCAGAAGGGCTGCATCAAGTGAACGTGAAGTGTCAGACAGACACTGGTTCTTTGTGCAATGTCATGAGCTCGCAGATATGTGAGAAGTGGCTTCAGGTGGTAACCCAAAATAAAGCCCTTAAAGGTAGAGTTACGGCTATATGTTGTAACGATATCCATCCCATGATGGCAAATGAACCTGAGAGCTCAATGAATATCTGGAGTTCCAGATACCAAATGTTCAAGAAAAAGCGACCTATCTCAGCTTAAGAAAATCTGAAGCTTGGATTGGTAACCCAACACATCTTAGACGAGATCTGAAATGTTTTGTATGCCACTGAGCTACTGACTGCTGAACAGATTCGAGACAATTAAAGATATGATCTTACAGTTCTTGGACATCTCCCAGTAAATATCATTTTGAAGTAGATGAAAGTGTATGACCAACTCAACATCTTCCAAGGAGAGTTTCAGCTGTCCTCAAAGAAATACAAGACAGATGAACTTGCAGCCCAACTGAGTCAGGAAGTCCTAAAAGAAAAGGAAAGGAAGATAAGAAGGCTAAGATATTGTTCTTTGAGGTACTGGCAGTTAATTGTAAGCAAGTCAAAGCAGAAGAGGCAGTAATCACAGAACAGAAGAAAATATATGTTAAGAGAATAGAACAAGAAAACAATAGAAATCGAAGATGGCTGAAGTCAAGGGCATGTACTGATGGTAAAGGACTTTGCTTGGATCCTGACAAGGTGAAAGTTGCAGCAAAGGTGTAAATACAGTACAATGATTCATTAGATTTCTGACGAACTGTTTAGCAAAATTCTTGCCTGATTTGTGATCAGAGTGCAAACATATGTGCAAACTCACTGCTCAGGATTTGCATTGGTATTCGGACAGAGACAAGAAGCAGCTTAACTCAAATCAAAAGACTAGTAACAACAGTTCAAAATGCTTTGGAAGTCATCATTGAGAGGCAACAATAAAGAAGTTTATAAAATAATGAGAGGTAGATAGAGTTAATGCTAGTTGTCTTTTCCCTAGTAGAGGGTTTTCAAGACTTGGCACCACATTTTTAAGGTGAGAGGAGAGAGATTTAAAAAAGACGAGGGGTAATTTTTTTACGCAGAGAGTTGTTCGCATGTGGAATAAACCTCCTGACGAAGTGGTGGATTTAGGTACAATTACAATGTTTAAAAGATATTTGGAAAAATACATGAATAGGAAAAGTTTGGAGGGATATGGGCCAGGAGCAGGCAGGTGAGACGAGTTCAGTTTGGGATTATATTCGGCATGGATTGGTTGGATCGAAGGGTCTGTTTCCGTGACTGTTTGAAAAGAACATCATCCGAGGAATGAACAGATACCAGACAAACTGACAGTTACTGAACTGAATCTTATCAAAAGACCTGAAAATCTTAGAGAAAACAAGTAAATGCATGCACACACAGACTGATGAAAGTGGGATAGACTAGAATTTTCACAGTTTTGTTCATGAGTGATCATTTTTCTTTGATCATGCAAATTGGGTGACCCGTAGCTGCTGAAAATAGTGCATACAATTTTGTTTCTGTATCTAAAAGGGGATGTTTGCATCTGTGCATTGTACATACTAGCTAATCTTCCTTTGGTCACGTGACCTCAACCTCTGCTGTAATTTGCTTTCGCTTCAGGTGTGGCAGCCGTTAAACACATAATTTGAAACAAGAGTTATGCAGATCAGGCAGGAAAGAGGAGTTACGGCCAGAATCAGATCAGCAATTATCTTATTAAATAGTGGCAGAGCAGGCTTAGGGAGCTGAATGGCCTTCCTGCTCTGATTTCCTATGCACTTGTCTTACTATTGCAGCATAAAGAGAAATGACATTGGTTCCAGCCATTCCTAAATCTGAGCTTCTTTAAATTTAACCCATTATGAAACAACTTTGTAATCATTTATTTTTAATTTGGGATAATAGTAAATAGAATCATGGAATGCCATTTTATTGTTATTGTACAGGATCAGCGATTTTTTTAATATGTTTGAGATCAAATACTTAATTCCTGACTTTATCTTAGGGCCACTCGTACATTGGTGATCTGAGTAAATGAAATTGAAGTTTTCATGATTGACATATTTCAGAATTTTGGCCTGTGAGTTGTAGGTGAATTCTGTGTGTGTCCAAGATTCAGGTATTAAACATACAAGCTAACTACGTTGAGTTACAGTTATGCAATTCCTTAAATGTAATCAAATGTCCCAAGGCAAATCACAGCAAGTTAAACAACCAAATTTAATGCTAAGCCATATAAAGCAACATTGTGGCAGAAGGCCAATAATTTCATCGAAGAAGGTTCAAGGAATGTCACAAAGAAATTTATGAAGATATTTTAAAAAAAAATTCACAGAGTGTGGCGTCTCTGGCTAGGTCTGTTTTTATTGCCCTTCCCTCATTGTCCAGTGTCAATTCTATTGTTGTGGGTCTGGAGTCACATGTAGGCCAAACCAGGAAAGGATAGCAGGTTTTCTTCCCTAAAATTTATCATATATTGTAATGGAATTTGAATCAGATCATTATCGTGGATTCGAAATTATTCGTCTGCAGGCATTACCAGCACTATTATTCCTACTCCTCCTTCCACTGTTAAAAATTTTCGTGGTTTAGTCAGCTGAAAATATAACCACAGTGGAGGAAGTGTTAACATCTGGGATGCTCAAGAAGCAATTTCAGAAGATTGTGAAACTGCAGGGAATTACAGTGATATGGAGGGGTCAGGCCATTGAAAATATGGCTAAGAACAATAATATCTTTGATGAGGGTAATAATTTAAATGGGAGTGAACCCTATTTGCCTGCAAACTTCACTTGTTCCCTTAAATTTCTACCACCCAAACTGAACAGCAATTTATTGAGAAATTCTAGAGTCTCCAGAACTGCAAATAATTGCTCCTGATAAGGAAGGTCCTTTGATGGACACTTGAAAGATTATCTCTGTTTCTCTCTCCACACCTGCTGGGTTTCTCCAGAAATATCCAATTTTTTTTAAGATCAGTTCTTTGCTTCAATTTAAAGAAGAAGATCCTTGTCATGTTATTTTCTTCTTTTTTCCTCCTCCTTAATACAATAGGAATTATCTTCCAGTTACCATGTCTCCTGAGCATCCTGGCAGTTGCACTGGGCCTTGCACTATGATTGCATGCAGCCTAATGCTGTCCATAAGATTTTGAAATGGAGGACTGTGTTCTGAAGAAGGATCACTGGACCCGAAACGTTATTCTACTTTCTCTCTCCACAGATGCTGCCGGACTTGCTGAGATTTTTCAGCAATTTCTGTTTTTGTTTGTAGAGAGTAGGGAATTGTGCCCTACTTTGGAACTACGTCTCCCATGCTTCATTGCAGTGCATAATGTCCAGCGCGCAGACTCCGACCCCCGCTGTGGACTACAATTCCCAGAAGGCCCACGGGTTGTACGCCTGCGCAGTGCCCTGTTGTATCCTGGCACTACTTTCTCTACGGACTCTGTCGAAAGAGGGGGAAGGGAATTCCAGAGCCACTCGATGTTTCGTTGCTCTTCACCCTCGGAGAACTTTGCTTATCCTTCAAATCAATATCCTGAGGCATTCCTGTCGATCCCGAGGCGTAAAGGCGGTGACCTTTTCGGAAAAAAATAAGGCGCACTATTGGCTGATGGCGGATGGACACCGTCTGAGGTGGGGGTAGTGTCACGGCATATGGTGATCAGCTCCATCCAGTCAGGTTCAGCCCAGCTTCTCCACAATAAACAGCAGATTTTTAACCAAAAATTAACGTTGGCACAGTGAATAACAAGAAAAAATGGATGAAGAATATGATGTGATTGTCTTGGGGACTGGATTAAAGGTGAGCCTTTATTCTATCATTTAACTAACACCCCCCTCTCCCTTTGTGATATTAATATTTGATGAATGGGTGGAGGAAATGGAATTATAGTGGCCTGTTGACTGGATTGCTGCTGTCATGTCGACTGGCCAACTTGGATATTGTAAAAAGGATTATTCACTAATATAACAATTCTTAAGCCTTGCTAAGATGCAGCAGGCACTATGGGTGTTGGTTTGCTACATAAATCTCACCAAGCATTTGATGCTTCAGAATGGTAAAGCTTAAAGTTATTATTGAGGCAGGGGGAAACTCGTCTCAAATCTTGCCTGATTTGACGTGTGTTTCTAGCATTTCCTTAATTTTTGAGAATTTTTTTTTTTTTTTTTTTAAATTTTTGAAAACTTATTTGTTGAAATTTGAGAGAGTCTTAGAGTAATCCAGAGGTCCAGGTGAATGCTTTAGGGACATGGAGCCGAAGACTAACATGGTGGCTTTTTAAATTTTGGTTCAAATTAATAAAATCAGGAATTAAAACATTGCTTGTAATGGTGGTTGGAAAATGTTGCTTTTTGTTTTTTTAAAAAAAACAAAACCACCTTGTTCACAAATGCCCTGCATGTGACTCCAGAGCTACAAGAATTTGGGATAGGCAGCAAATGCTAGCCTTTTTTTACCCACACCTTGTGAAAGAATTACAAGGGTATGAAATGGGGAATATCCACAGAAATAATATCTTAAGTTAACCAAATGTTTGAGAAAATCAAATCCACTTGTTTTTTTTTCAATCAAAACTTAATGCCTAAATTGTTTACTCTATTGTTCTTCCATTAGTGATGTAGAGAGATTTTTATCCATATAAATATTCCCTACAGTAATGTTTTGTTCATTACAAGTCACAGAGTATTATTTTTAAGCTCCTGTTAAAATATATAATTGATTCCTGCTACTCGATGTAAATAACAATCAGAATTGTAGAATGCCTACAGTGTGGAAACAGGCCATTTGGCCAATCTAGTCCACACCGATCCTTCAAAGAGCATCCTGACCAGATCCAATAACCCCTCCCAACCATCCCTGTAACCCTGTATTTCCTATGGCTTGTCCATGTAGCCAGCACGTTCCTGGACACCATGGGCAATTTAGCATGGCCAATCCTGCACATCTTTTGGACTGTGGGAGGAAACTGGAGCACCTGGAGGAAACCCACGTAGGCACGATAAGAATGTGCAAATTGTACACACAGTCGCCTGAAGGTGGAATCGAACACTGTGAGGCAGCAGTATGAACCACTGAGCCACTGTGCTGCCCTGTGCTTTAAGGAACTGGGTTTAAAGTTTAAAAAGCAGCAGCCAATAAATTATACTTTACTTTCAACCATGCATTGTCGACCAGCCAACAAAATACTGTGAAAAATGTTGTTGTTTTCCAGTTTGTAAATCCATTAATTATAGATCATCTTTTAAGATGATGGTTGGTCTATCCATTACTGTCTACCTTCAATGGTCTATTTTGTCTCCTGTTTCCCCAGTAGCATAGTTTTAATAGTTTATATTCTCCCAAGGCCTTGCCTATCCCCATCTTTTAAAGCCTTCTCTGGTGTTGCAAGTCTCCACCTCCTCACTGACATAAGAACATAAGAACTAGGAGCAGGAGTAGGCCGTCTGGCCCTTCGAGCCTGCTCCGCCATTCAATAATATCATGGCTGGTCCTTTCGTGGACTCAGATCCACTTACCGCGTTCTCACTGTATCCCTTAATTCCTTTATTGTTCAAAAAAAGTCTGCCTTTTTTAAAAAAATATTTACTGAAGTAGCGTCAACTACTTCACTGGGCAAGGAATTCCATAGATTAACAACCCTCTGGGTGAAGAAATTCCTTCTCAGTTCAGTCCTAAATCTGCTCCTTCTAATCTTGAGGCTATGCCCTCTTGTCCTAGCTTCACCGCCAGTGGAAACATCCTCTCTACTTCTATCTTATCTATTCCCTTCATAATTTCATATGTTTCTAGAAGATCTCCCCTCAATCTTCTGAATTCCAATGAATATAATCCCAATCTACTCAGTCTTTCCTCATAAGCCAACCCCCTCAACTCCGGAATCAACCTAGTGAACCTCCTTTGCACCCCCTCCAGTGGCAATACATCCTTTCTCAAGTAAGGAGACTAAAACTGCACACAGTACTCCAGGTGTGGCCTCACCAGCACCTTGTACAGCTGCAACGTAACCTCTCTGCTTTTTATTTCAATCCCTTTAGCAATGAAGGACAAAATTCCATTTGCCTTCCTAATTACTTGTTGTACCTGCAGACCTACCTTCCGTGATTCATGCACAAGGACACCCAGGTCCCTCTGCATAGCAGCATGCTGCAACTTTTTACCATTCAAGTAGTAATCCTTTTTACTATTACTCCTACCAAAATGTATGACTTCATATTTATTTACGTTGTATTCCATCTGCCAGACCTTTGCCCACTCACTCAATGTATCTATGTTCCTCTGCAAAGTTTCACAGTCCTCTGCACACTTTGCTTTGCCACTCATCTTAGTGTCATCTGCAAACTTTGACACCCTACACGTGGTCCCCAACTCCAAATCGTCTATATAAATTGTAAATAATTGCGGTCCCAACACCGATCCCTGAGGCACACCACTAGTCACTGACTGCCAGCTAGAATAGCACTCATTTATCCCCACTCTTTGCTTCCTGTTAGTCAACCAATCCTCTATCCATGCTAATACTTTACCCTTAATGCCATGCATCCTTATCTTATGCAGTAGCCTCTTGT
>NW_025975577.1:0-7864 GCF_021869965.1 Rhincodon typus
AGTGTGTGGGTGTGTGTTTATGTGTGTGGATGTGTGTGTGTGAGAGAGAGAGTGTGTGTGTGTGTGAGAGAGAGAATGTGTATGTGTGTGTTTGAGTGTGTGTGTGTCTGGGGGTGTTGGGTGTGTGTTTGTGTGTGGCGGGGTGTGAGTGTGTGTGTGTGTGTGTATGTGTGTGTGTGTAATGGTGAGTTTATAAACGATTTAGTGTTTTGATTTACAGAGTTTACTTAATTTAATTCAATTGTTTACTGTAGCTAGAATCTAATGACCTGTGATAAACAGTGACTCTTGTTACGTGCAGAAACCTGGTGCCTGCTTTCCATCAACCTACATCTGACAATCAGGTCGGTGAGAAATTTTGCACATCCATTAAAAAGGTTAACTTTTGTGACAATTCCAGGAACAGAGGGGCTTTATTTCCAGCTTACACCCCAGTGAGCTGTGACATATCACCTGTGGCCACAGTGGTCAAAATAGGTCAAATCCTAGACGTGAAATTGTCCATCACAAACTGCATCTTTGTGGCACCGTGAACAGAGTAAAAATATTCTAAAGCTCTTCACAGGTGTATTATTGGACAAGAAGAGCCGCAAAGGTACTGAAGGAGGTTTTATGTAATGTGGTCAGCTGATAGTTTTTAAGTTGCATCTCAACAAGTAGAGAGAAAACAAGAAGTGGAGTAGTTTAAGAAAGGAAGTCCAAATTGTATATGCTACTCCGGTGATGACCTGTTGCCCTTCTTCCAACACAAAAGGAATGATTTCAACAATTTTATTCATCCTAACCCATACCCAAGTATATGACTCTCCACAGATGTTGGCAGACCTGCTCAGTTTTCCCAGCAATTTCTGATTTTGTTTCTGATTTCCAGCGTCTGCAGCTCTTTGTTTTTATCTCTAATCTGCTTCGGCAATTTATGCAACCCATTTCATTCATTTAGTACATCACAAACTTTTATGTTACAAATAAAGGCAAAGTGGCAAATGACCATTCTTTTTCCTGCTGCTGTATCTAAACCTGTGTTAACAGTAACTTAAGCTGATCACCATGCTGTGTTATGGATTCTTATTGAGATCACTCCCTCCTTCAACACTGCATGTGCTATCTCTGTTTTTGAACAGTGTGAACAGTGGCATTGTGCATCCATCATATTTCCAATCTTCAAAATGATCAATTGATAAGTGTACACTTGTGCAAAAGTCACGTTTCTGAGACGAGTATTACTCAAGTACGATTAGGTGGAAAGACAGGTCAATAGATAGATAGACAGACAGATAAATACCTCTCCACCGTCCCTTCCCCTGTCCCCTCTCCAAACAACACCAAAAGTATGTCACACAATGTTGTATTTGCAAAATTCTTCCACTGGGAGTCACCAACATCAGCTCCTATTTATAATAATCCCATTGCACAGAACTCTGGACCAGGATAGTGTTTTTCTGTACTAAAACCTTTCAATCTGCCACATCAATACTGAAGCTCCCTTTTGTATATTTTGTTGATTATTCTTCTCCTTTTCCCAAAGTCACGGCAGTTTTTGGTGTTGAAGCCGCTGCCTACATGTTCGCTGCTGTTGTTATTTAAACAATAAAATAACTTATAGCAGGGGCTGGTCAGAGAGTAGAAAAATGAACCTGACACTTCATCCTGCTGTTCCAACTGTATCAATACGACAGATGCATTCCCACGTCACCCATTCTTTGGGTAATTTAAACACTGAGCCAGTGCATCAGCAATCACTGGCAAAGAGTGGACACGTTGTGGCCTCATATCAGCTTGAAATTAGATTGAATTTACTCAAACCAGAGGGAACTGGATGAAGTGGGTTACACACAGACCATCTCTAGAATTTGCTGTAAAAGTTTTGGAATACATGACCATAACTCTAAGGCAGTTCTTATTTGGTCTATTCCAGATGTATTGTAAGTATTTTGTCTAATTTCATCACTTGACATTATTCCTTCATAACTGTAATTAATTATGGTTTAATGTTAATTTAAGTAATCCCTAAGCCTTGATTGGGTCACGTTTACACAACATTGCTTATGTTGTTGGAGATTTGGATTTTCTTTGATTACTTCAGTCGGGAACAATGAGGAATGTGTAGATGCTGTGTACTTGGATTTCCAAAAGACATTTGACAAGGTGTCACATCAAAGATTACTGTGCCAAATAAGAGCTCATAGAATAGCGAGTAACATATTGGCACGAACGGAGGATTGGTTAGCTAACAAGAAGCACTGAGTAGGCATAAATGAGTCATTTTTCGATTGTCAAGCTGCACTATAACAAATGGAGTGCCACAGGGATCACTGTTGGGGCACTGTTTGAAATTATCTGTTTGGGAAAAAATGTATAGTTGCCAAATTTGGTGATGGCACAAGATAGGAGGGAAAGTTAAGAAGAGAACATGAACAGTGTGCAAAGGGATTAATGAGTTAAATGATTAAACGAGTGCGTGAAGAAATTGACTGGTGAAGTATAACGTAGGAAAACGTGAACGTGTCCACTTTGGAAGGAGGAATAGAACAAAGTATATTATTTCAAAGGAGAAAACTTACAGAACTCTGAGATATAGAGGCATCTAGGTGTCCTGGTACATGAATCACAAATAATTAATATGCAGCTCCACAAGTTGTTAGGAGGACACAAAGAATATTGTTTAAAGAAGGAAAGAAAGAACGTGAAGTCCATTCTGAATCTTAGTCACCGGTGTAATTTAGGAAAATGGAATCATTAGGAAATGCGGCAGTCAATTCACCAATAGCAAAATCCCATGGATAGCAATGAGATAATAATGATATGTTTTAATGATGCTTATTGAGAGATAAGTATTGACTGGAGAGAACGTCCGAACTCCTCTTCAGAAGCCATATCTCAGAAATACAATGATTTCACAAGCCAGTTTAAAGTATAGTAAAATGAGTTAACCACTCTCATTACATAAAACCCCCATTGTAGAGTTGCAGAAAAGATTTAGGATCCTCAGGTAAAAAGCATGATGACACAACTTTTATAATGACTACTTAATAATTTTTTTTTACAATTATTCCTGGGTTATATTATTGAAATGATTACAATATGATCAAGTGTTTTATAACTAAAATAGTGAATGCATCTAAAAACAAATGTAGATTGATGAATCCATTTAAAATAAATGTAAGCTACAAAACATGTCAAATAACAAATCCATTTTGAATTGGATGCAGAGGCTACATATTCACCCACAAAGAAATGTAGGCTAAATAAATATGTTTAGAAATGAGTACAGTAACAAATCTGTTTAGAAGCGAGTGCTGGATTAAATCCATTTGGAAGGGCACGCAGTAATAAATTCACTTAGAAGTTTGAAAATCTAAATAAATAATGGACTAAGATTACACTCACAATCAAAGTACAACTCAGAGCTTTTGCCTTCTCTCAGCTAAAGGATATTTTTATCTCAGACTTTTCCTCCCTTATTGTTCAGCAGAGGCCAGGTCTGACCTTGATCCTTAATTAAAAGTTACACTTAGAGAAATTCTCTCCTTTTTGAGGAGCAACTTTATATTATCGTTCAGAATTATTTCAACGTCTGGATATTTGTATGTTTTGCAGCTTGTCTCAAGGCTCCTGGCTCACAATAAATAGTTTCAAAGTGTTATACATCTTTCCATGCTTTTTATAAAGTTGTTTACCCCTTTGCTTCTGGAAAAAGATTCAAATACTGCATTAGTTGAATTAAATCCTTTAAAAAAAGGCATTCTACTTACCACATAATTTGGCATTATCACATGGAAATTTCAGTGCTGATGTGACTTGCCACCCAATCAGCATCCTTTTCTTATAGGTTATAAATTGTTGGGATCATTTGAAAATTGGCATTCTTGCACTTTTCCTGATGAGTGCAAGACAAAAGGCTTCGGCAATATGTCTCTCTTTTCAGCAAAATTCAAGTCTGCACAAATAGCAGCAGTTTGTTGAGATCAAGCAAAGAACTGGATGCTGGAGATATGAAACAAAAACTTTATATTAGAATGCTAGAGAAACTCCAGTCTGGCAGCATCTATGGAGAGAAAAAGCAGAGTTAATGTTTCTAGACCAGTGATCCTTTGCCTTTGAGATGTGTTCCTACCTTTGAGGCAGAAGATGATGGATGTATGAGTAAGTGACAGGCATGACAGCATCTGCTGGAACTGCGTCGTTTTTTTAGTGTCTGCAATTCTTTTGAACAGCATCAGAGGGAGCTCCTAAATCAGTCTTTAACTTCCAGAGGAACCTGCAGTACAAGGTGCATCAAACTCCTCAGTCCGGGTGAAGGGTTTCGGCCCGAAATGTTGACTTACCTGCTCCTCGGATGTGGTCTGTCCTGCTGCGCTTTTCCAGTCTCACACCCATAGACTCCTTTGTGCATGTTTTGATAAATTCTCTGGCAGGACATTTTGCCAAAGTTACATTAAACTGGCCTCACAGAACTTCCTGATGCTGTTCCAGTAGTTCCAGTAATTCCATAGAGGGTGTCCCAGGGCCCTGTCATCGGGTAATAGCAGGCAGCTGTCATTTTTAGGATATTAAATTTGTGTCAGATGATTGAAAGATCCATCCAATTAGACATTTTTTAGATCTAAATTTAGACTTTATTGTCGCGTGTACTCAAGTACGAGAATACAGTGAAAAGTTTACGATGTTGCCACACATGGCACCACCTTAGGTGCATGTACCCAGATACAAAAACTTAAGGACAAGGTAGAAAGAAATAAGGAACAAAGTTAGAAGTTAAACACTACTGTCACTCTTTGTATAGTGTAAAAAATAAAGTTAAAAGTTGAACATTACAGTCCTTCTTAGTATTATGTTGCAAAATAAAGAAATAAAGCTAAAAGTTCAACCATTGCAGTCTTTCTTAAGTGCTTAGCTATGCTGAGTCCACGCTTCCTACAAGAGCTTGATCTCCTTCTCTTCCACTTTCATGTGCTTTCCTCAAAAACTGTGCAAAATTTATTTTTGAGAATGCAGTCGTCGAACATTGCGATTCATTGAGTTTCATTCCAAGCAGTGAGTTTAAGATGATTGCAAATTACACTTCTCACAACCTTAGATATATCCCCAGTCATTTTACTGCCAATGAAGCACACTTGGAAATTGTTGTCACTGTTGAAATGTAGGAAATGCAGCAGCCAAGTTGTGTACAACAGGCTCCCATGCACAGCAATATGACCATTTCACTTGTTCTAAGTGTCGGTTGAGGGATAAGAACGCCTCTGCTGTTTAAAGGATATTTTACATCCATCTGAAAGGCAGATGGGGTGCTGGTTTAATATCTCATCTGAAAGATGGCTCCTCCAACAGTATAGCACTCAGCGGCACACTGCAGTGTCAGCCTAGATTCTGTGCTCAAGTCTTTTGAGTAGAACTTGAACCAGAGTCTTGTGTGACAGAAGTGAGAGTGCTATGACAGAGACACAGCTGACCCTAGGTATATTAGAATAAGTAGCATTGGAAAGATATGGCATTATGTGAGGACTTATTAGTTTTCATTTTGTTCTCTAAGAGGGCATCTCTGTTTTTCCATCTCTTTGCCATACACAAACATTAAAGTAAAGGTCAAATTTTAATCTGGAGGAGAATCTGGCTTTGAGTGAAGGGACAGAGTTAAAAGAAGACAAATGGCAGCATGTCAGGAAGCTGGCTTCAACCCATTGAATTCCATATTTCACTTAATTTTGCCAGTCTGCGTGCAGGCAAGACTGCCAGGAGAAAAGGATGATCAATCAATATTTATTTTTGATCCATTTTAAGCAATGTTTAACATCAGATTCACTGCTTTCCTTCATTTTCTGAAACTCACTTTGAAAGTTATTCAGTTGAGACCCTAAAAAGTCCCAGAGAAAGATGAAAATAATACTCAGTATTCACAGCCACAGAGAGGAAAGATTGCTGTTACTGTGGATTTTCTGGAATTTGGATGTTTATTCTATCATTTCAGGATGGGAGGTGTTTTTACTACCTGCGATTGGACCTCCGATAAGGAGCGATGTGACCAACAGAGAGAGGGATAGCAGAGAAGCTCAGCTCATAGGTGGCACTATTTATCACATGGCAGCATCTGCACTTTCTGGGCATGTTTCAATAACAGCATCCCGGGAGAGTCAGGCACTACATCAGATGGTGCCACACGTCTGGAGACTCCTACAAGATCTGTTTTCTGGTGGGCGACCATTATCAGTGATTCTCAGAATCACTGCCACCCATCAAATATTTTGCCTCTGGATCATACTGGGGTACATCTGCAGATATGCGAAGGGCTTCCCAGTCAACAACCCATACATGTACCACACCAGTGCCTGAAGACTTGTTTATGTTAGCCTCACCTGCGATAACATTGGTTAGATTGAGTCAGTGCTCAGGTTTTTAGCTCTGGTTGGCTTTCCAAAAGTACAGGGTATATCATGGGTGGCAGACACGCAACAAACAGGATCACCCAAGAGCATTCATAAACCACAAGGGCTTTCACTCCATCAATGTGTTGCAGATGTGTAAACACAAGGGTGTACGGTTGTTGACTTGCTTGCTGAGCTGCTAAGTTTGTTCACAAACGTTTCATCACCCTGCTAGGTAACATCATCAGTGTGCCTCCAATGAAGCGTCAGTGCTCTGTCCCGCTTATTATTTATGTGTCTTAGTTTAATGGGGTGGGTAACATCACTTCCAGATTTGTTTCTTAGTGGTTGGTGTATGGTGTCCAGCTTGACACGTTTGTTCATGTGGTTCCAGTTTGAGTGCCAGGCCTCCAGGAATTCTCGTGCATGTCTTTGCTTGACTTGTCCTAGGATGGCTACGTTGTCCCAGTCAAATTGGTGTCCCTCTTTGTTCATGTCTATTGAAATGAGTGATAGTTGGTCACGTCTCTTGGTAGTTTGTTGGTGTTCACGAATTCTGATGGTTAGTTTCCTTCCGGTTTGCCCTACGTAATGTTTTTGGCAGTCTTTGCATGGTATCTGGTAAATAACGTTGGCTCTGCTAGTTGTGGTCGTCAGATCCTTTATTCTCGTTAGTAGCTGTTGTAGTGTAGCTCAGTTTGTGGGCTACCACAATTCCTAGAGGGTGAAGTAATCTGGTGGCCATTTCAGATATGTCCTTAATGTATGGAAGGGTGACTATTGTCTCTGGACATGTTGTGCCTTCCTGTTGTGGTCTGTTATGTAGGTATCGGTGGACTATACCTTTTGGGTAACCTTTGTTTCTAAAGACGCTGTATAGGTGTTCTTCCTCAGCTTTGCATATCTCCAGGGTGCTGCAGTGTATTGAACAGTGTTTTGATGCAGCTCCATTTTTGGGTAATGGGATGATTGCTATTGTAGTTGAGTACCTGATCCATACAAATGGCCTTCCTGTGTACGCTGGTCTGGAGCTCACCGTTGGCCATACATTTGACTATTGCGTCCAGGAAGGGAAGTGTGTTGTTGTTCTCCTCTTCCCCGGTGAATTTTATGCCAGTGAGGACGCTGTTTATGAGTAGATGGGTTTCTTCCAGTTTAGCATGTTTGATAATTATAAAGGTGTCATCCACATAGCGGTTGGATGGTGGGAAGTGCTGTCCTTTCCAGTCTTTGCATTATGGTTTCCGCTATTAATCCTGAAATCGGTGCTCCCATGGGCGTTCCATTGATTTGTCTGTATATCTTGCCATTGAAGATGGAGCGGGTTGTGAGGCACAAATCCAATAGTTTAAGGGTGCTGTCTTTGCTGATGGTGTTGGTGTTGTTGGGTGTCTGTATCCCTGGTCTAAGATAACAAGGTGTAGAGCTGGATGAACACAGCAGGCCAAGCAGCATCATAGGAGCAGGAAGGCTGACGTTTCGGGCCTAGACCCTTCTTCAGAAAT
>NW_025975578.1:0-2136 GCF_021869965.1 Rhincodon typus
TGACACAATGCAGCAGCTGAGCTCATGACGAAAGCTCGGCTGAGCTCTCCAACACTCCCTCCCTTCACCATCGACGTGTAGAGGCAGCTGAGCTCATTAGGAATGCTCGGCTGAGCTCCAAATCTCCCTCCACCACTGACATGCAGAGGCAGCTGAGCTCATTAGGAATGCTCGGCTGAGTTCCAACATTCCCTCCCTTCACCACTGACGCACAGCGGCGGCTGAGCTCATTATGAATGCTCGGCTGAGTTCCAACACTCCCTGCCCCCTCCCCACCACCGACACACAGCAGCAGCAGTGCGTACCGTCTGCAAGACGCATCGCAGCCACTCGCCGAGGCTCCTCCGAAACTTCCAGACCCGCCACCCTCTACCCCACTGGAAGGGCGGGCGGGGGTGGGAGGGCAGCAGACGCAGAGTGGAGCACTAACCCCTCTGAGACCCACCCCCACAGTCCATCCCGACTGGGAATGATATGGGGCTGTTCCTCCAGTGTCACTGGGCTCAGAATTTCCTGGAACCCCCTCTGTTAAGATGATCATATAAGATGATCAGAGGATTAGATAGGGTGGACAGCGAGAGCCTTTTTCCTCGGATGGTGATGGCTAGCACGAGGGGACATAGCTTTAAATTGAAGGGTGATAGATATAGGACAGATGCCAGAGGTAGGTTCTTTACTCGGAGAGTAGTAAGGGCGTGGAATGCCCTGCCTGCAAAAGTAGTAGACTCGCCAACTTTAAGGGCATTTAAATGGTCATTGGATAAACATATGGATGATAATGGAATAGTTTAGGTTAGATGGGCTTTAGATTGGTTTCACAGGTTGGCGCAACATCGAGGGCCGAAGGGCCTGTACTGCGCTGTAATGTTCTATGTTCTATGTTAAAGGCGGGGGGCACCGTTCCCCTACGCCACACAGGGAGGGGAGGGCTACAGCGGATATTACAATGAACCGACAATAACGGTCTTATCCCTTTGATTGAAACGCAGCAATGCAGCCAAATTGAGGGGCCTGGTTCTGAAGGTTTTCTCAAGGGAGAGGGAAGAGGAACGTTTCTCTTCCTCACCCCCAGGAGGAAATAAACGTGAATAAATGCAACAGTGAACGCCTGCACAAACACAGGTTAAAAAAAAAAATGTGTCTGGTACAGACTGGGGAAAGAGAGACCGCACCGTTTTTAAAACCCTTCAGATTTTATCCTGAGCGTTTAAATGCTAATTTGAGTCTGCAACATCCAGAGATATCTTTACAACCCACTGCCGCTCCCCCCAAGTGAATGGTTGCATTTTTAAAATGTTCGTTCCCGCTGTTTGTGGGGCGGAAACAGGAGGAGAGAGAGAGAAAGAGCGAGGCTTCCAATCTTGCTGTCCCCGATCTCTACTTTCCGGCTCCCTGCGGTTGAAGTACCGTTCGCCAGTGCATTCCCAGGTGTGGCCTCAGTGTCTCTGAGCTGACCGCTCTGCTGAGGAAGGATGTTGGGAAAGGGTTCGGAAAAGGATGTTGGAGGGTTTGAGCTACAGGGAGAGGCTGGGGCTATTTTCCCCGGAGCGTCGGACGCTGAGGGGGTGACCTTATAAAGGTTTATAAACCCATGAGGGGCATGGATGGGGTGAATAGCCAAGGTCTTCTGCCCTCAGGGTGGGGGAGTCCAAAACAAGAGGGGCATAGGTTGAAGGTGAGAGGGGGGAAGAGACGTGAGGGGCAACTTTTTCACGCAGAGGGTGGTGCGTGTATGGAACAAGCTGCCAGAGGAAGTGGGTGGGGGCTGGTACAGTTACAACTTCATGCTGTGGGGCAGATGTCAGGGCTATGGCACACAGGGGCAGGAGGAAACTGAGAGGGGTGATCGAGTGAGGTTTTTGTTTGTTCGCGGTGGAGTAGGTGCAGACAGGGAGAGGTGACAGAAAATATTCAGGACCCAGTGATTGTGTGAAGCAACTCTACAAACGATCTGGACTGGCTGGAATCTACAAAGGCACCGGGCTCACCTTACTGAGGGGTAGGGTAATCAGTTGGAGGGTCGGTGCTGAGGGAGTGGGCGCTGTCAGAGGGTCGGTGCTGAGGGAGCGGGCACTGTCGGAGGGTCGGTGCTGAGGGAGCGGGCGCTGTCGGAGGGTCGGTGCTGAGGGAGCGGGC
>NW_025975578.1:2701-4032 GCF_021869965.1 Rhincodon typus
GCTGTCGGAGGGTCAGCGCTGAGGGGAGCGGGCGCTGTCGGAGGGTCAGCGCCGAGGGGAGTGGGCGCTGTCGGGTGGGAGGGTCAGCGCCGAGGGGAGTGGGCTCTGTCGGAGGGTGGGGGAGGCTCAGCACTGAGGCTAGTCTCCTGCTGTCTTCCCTCTGTCCAATGACCAGGCGTTGTCTATTCTCTGCCATATCAGACATCCCAGCCAATGGCGTCTACTTCCTGAGCTATGAGTGGCTGAAGGAGATTTTGACCCCTCAGGGTGAAAGGTCAGTGGGCAACCAATTTCACCCCCAAAACTGGGGAGGGTCGCATCTCGAGATCTGCACCTCTCTCTCTCCCCCTGCCGCAAAAACCCCCCAGAAGGCTCACCCCAAATCGGTGACAGCTGCTCCCCTATCAACGTCACCCCGCGGAACTCCCCAGTTACCCTCAGGACCCCGAAAGGTGGTGTCGGGGAAGGCGGTGTGGGGGCAGGAGCCATTCCAGAGGCCTGGGGTCCAATTCCGAAGCTGACGGCAAAGGCATCCCGGCCTGGAATTTGGGGGACGAGGGAGGGGGTTGGGGTGGGGTGGAGGGTGGGGGGGGGGGGGGGGGGGGGGGGGGGGGCGGTCTGCGGGGAAGCATCGGGGGGGAGGGGGGGGGGGGGCAGGCAGGAGACGCGGATTTAGGAGGCATCGGAGGAAGGACGTGCACGTCTTTCCTGGGATTTCGTATCCCGAAGGGGCGGCCGATGTGGTGTGTCTCGGAAACACGCCCTCGCCCCCGCCGTCTCCCCACCCCACCCCCACCAACCTTCAGGAGGAGGCCGGAAGACTAAAAGGGGACAGGAAGGGCGCGTGGGGCGGTGTAATGAATGGGAGGGGGGGAAGGGGGTGACAGGCAGAGGGGCAAATCGGGGGTGGGGGGAGGCGGGGCACGGGAACTCTTGGGGGGCGGGGGGCTCGGTCATGTTCCTGTTTTGGGGGGGGGGAAGGGGTGACTAGGGTTTGGAGTTTATGGCCTCCCCTCTACCCACCCCCCCAAACCCCTCCCCACCCCCACCCCCACTCCTCTCCCATGGGCACTACCACACCCCCTTCCCCCTCCCCGCCTCCAACCTCTCAAAAGCCTATTCTTGTTCTTTGCCCCCAATAGCGTTGCCAAGCTGAGCACTCCCAGAATCCTCTTGGCCGGAGGAATGGCGGGCATATTTAATTGGATGGTAGCCATACCAGCCGACGTGATCAAGTCTCGATTCCAGACCGGTGAGTGACTGGGGTGCGGGGGGAGGAGGAGATCCACGCACCCCACCCCAGCCGAGCAGCAGGCTCCGTCGCCCCCTAC
>NW_025975578.1:4132-4451 GCF_021869965.1 Rhincodon typus
CCAGCCCCCTACACCCCCTTCCCTATCTCTGTCACCTCCTCCATCCCCCTAGACCCCCTCCCTATCTCTGTCACCCCCTCCCCATCTATGTCACCTCCTGCAGTAAGAATGTGTGTGTGGTGGGCAAGGTCCAGTGGATGAGAGAACCAATAGCCCATTTCTGAAGAAGGGTCTAGGCCCGAAATGTCAGCCTTCCTGCTCCTCTGATGCTGCTTGGCCTGCTGTGTTCATCCAGCTCTACACCTTCTTAGCCCATTGAGAGTCTGTGTGCACATGAATATGTGTGTGTGTGTGTGTGTGTGTGTGTGTGTGTGTGTGT
>NW_025975578.1:4551-7863 GCF_021869965.1 Rhincodon typus
GTGCGTGAGTGTGTGTGCATGTGTGTGTGTGTGTGTCAGTGAGAGAGTGTGTGAGTGTGTGTGTGTGTGTGTGAGTGAGAGAGAGTGTGTGTGTGTGTGTGTGTGTGTGTGAGTGAGAGAGAGTGTGCGTGTGCATGTGTGTGTGTGAGTGAGAGAGAGTGTGCGTGTGTGTGAGTGTGTGTGTGAGAGCGTGTGTGTGAGAGCGTGTGTGTGTGAGTGTGTGTGTGTGTGTGTGAGTGAGTGAGTGAGTGAATGAGTGCATGTGTGTATCTGTGTGTGAGTGTATGTGTGTGTGTCAGTGTGTGTGTGTGGGTGTATGTGCTGTGTGCGTGAGTGTGTGTGCATGTGTGTGTGTGTGTGTCAGTGAGAGAGTGTGTGAGTGTGTGTGTGTGTCAGTGAGAGAGTGTGTGAGTGTGTGTGTGTGTGAGTGAGAGAGAGTGTGTGAGTGTGTGCGTGTGTGTGAGAGTGTGTGTGTGTGCGTGTACGTGTGTGTGTGCGTGTACATGTGTGTGTGCGTGTGTGTTTGTGTGTGAGCCCATACTCCAGTGAGAGGCCGTGTTGCTGTTAACTTGTATCCGTTTCCAATCCCAGCTCCCGACACGAAGTATCCGAGCGGTTTTCGGGATGTTCTTCGCGAGTTGATCCGTGAGGAGGGATTCACCTCCCTCTACAAGGGTTTCACGGCTGTTATGTTACGTGCGTTTCCCGCCAATGCGGTAAGATATCCCTGTTCCCACTTCTTCACCCTCCCAGTTCATAAATAATTTGGATGTGAATGTAGGAGGGATGGTTAGTAAGTTTGCGGATGGCACCAACATTGGGGGTGTAGGGGACAGCGAAGGGGGTTACCTCAGAGTACAACAGGACCTCGATCAGATGGGCCGAGGAGGGGCAGTTGGAGTTTAATTTAGATAAACGTGAGGTGCATGATTTTGGGAAAGGCAAAACTTAATGGTAAGGTCCTGGGGAGTGTTGCTGAACAGGGAGACCTTGCGGTGCAGGTACAAAGTTCCTTGAAAGTGGAGTCGCAGGTAGGCAGGGCGGTGAGGGAGGGGTTTGGGACGCTTGCCTTTATTGGTCAGTGCATTGAGCGTTGGAATTGCATTGGTGAGGCCACTTGTGGAATACTGCGTTCAATCCCGGTCTCCCTGCTACAGGAAGGATGTTGTGAGACTTGAAAGGGTTCAGAAAAGATTTACAAGGATGTTGGAGGGTTTGAGCAACAGGGAGAGGCTGGGGGCTATTTTCCCCGGAGCGTCGGAGGCTGAGGGGGTGACCTTATAGAGGTTTGTAAAATCATGAGGGGCATGGATAGGATGAATAGACAAGGTCTTTTCCCCAGGGTAGGGGAGTCCAAAACTTGAGGGGCATAAGGTGAGCCGGGGAAAGGGACCTGAGGGGCAACTTTTTCACGCAGAGGGTGGTGCGTGTATGGAACGAGCTGCCAGAGGAAGTGGGTGGGGGCGGTACAATGACAATATTTAAAAGGCATCTGGATGGGGACGTGGGTTTAGAGGGATAAGGGCCAAATGGGACTGGATTAATTTAGGATATCTGGGTCGGCACGGACGGGTTGGGCCGAAGGGTCTGTTTCCGTCCCCTCCGACTCCAATTCCTCACTCTGCCCAATCCCGTCGTAAATGATGTTACTGACAGATAGAGTCCCACATTGCCTCCCGCCTCCTTCAAACCCTTCAGGACATTTTGCCAGAATGCCAAAGCGGGAATGGCGCGGATGACAGTGAACCGCCTGCGCACATCTCAAATCAAACCGGGCCGCTTGGAGCGGGGAACGGCCGGCGCCGTTTTGCGTTCGGGCTCCCCCGCGTGACCAGGCGGCGGTGAACTGTCGGTCGTCAGGTCGCCGGTCCGTTCGTCACCGCCTGCCAGAATCCACTCACCCACCAGTTGGAACATCCCCTCCTGTGAGCGTAGAAGAGTAGGCATCGATCGCGAGCCGACACACCCTGAAAGGGAACAGACGGGCTCTGTGAGTGGGCTAGAATGTGGCAGAGGAGAAAAATATCGCAAGAGGAATAGAAAGACAGTAGCTTTAAGCGACAGAGAGAGAGTGCGGGACGCTACAGCAGAGACAGCGAGTGACGAAGGAGGCGAACGGAATTGGCTTCTGGGAGGATAGGATAACCTGTGGAACTCCCCTTTCCCCCGAGAGCAGCGGGGGGCCCGCATCAGCAATGACACTCGAGGCTGGGTTGGAGAGATCTTTCTTAGATGAGGAGGGAGCGGAGAGTTAGGGGGCAGGGACGGAGACCGGGATGCGCCGGGGGGAGGCTTAATGGTCCCGCAGACTGCCCCCCACCCCAAACCTGGGGACATCTATTTGCATCGAGGCACACAACCGCAAGAGAGACAGAGAGAGAGAGGCAGTTAACTGTCAGTCATCAGGTGCAAAATCTAACCGAGATCCTTGAATCTGTCAGGCCTGTTTCCTCGGCTTCGAATTGGGCATGAGGTTCATCGACTGGATCTGTGCGGAGCGGGACTGATGCCCTGGAGATGGTGGGGCGGGGGGGGGAAACGTATTCCCCTCTGCCCCCTCCAAACCCCCCCCCTCCCTCCGACCCGAGGACGAACGTATTCCTCTCTGCCCCCTCCAACCCCTCCACCCCCGACCCAAGGACGAACGCGGCCAACATTCGGCGCTCCTCAATCGTTGACATCCCACGGCGAGGGGTGAAGCCTCATGCTGCCTGGACCGGGGTTGGGGGGAGCAGGATCGAATCCCAGCAGCGCCTCGGAGGGAACGATCCACTCGAGGGTCCGCTAACGTTTTTAACTCAACTGAGCCATGGGGAGGGGGAGAACCGTAGTCCGTGCCCAGTCTTGGCCTACACGTGACTCCAAACCCTCTCCCGCTGAACTTGGGGTCCCTGCATCTCTCTCAGGCAGCCCTTGGAAATGGCCAACAGCGTGATTGAACTGGAGGGGTGGCTCAAGGAGGGGGCAAAAAAAAATACCGGCCCGGCTGTGACTCGGGAATAAAATGAAAATAAAAGCGTGGGTTCAATTGTCTCATTCGCTGGTTAACCGCACTGTCGGAGGGTCGGCGCCGAGGGAGCGGGCGCTGTCGGAGGGTCAGCGCCGAGGGATGAGGCGCTGTCAGAGAGTCAGTGCCGAGGGATGGGGCACCGTCAGAGGGTCAGCGCCGAGGGATGGGGCGCCGTCAGATGGTCGGCGCCGAGGGATGGGGCACCGTCAGTGGGTCGGCGCCAAGGGATGGGGCGCCGTCAGAGGGTCGGCGCCAAGGGATGGGGCGCCGTCAGAGGGTCGGCGCCAAGGGATGGGGCGCCG
>NW_025975579.1:0-7863 GCF_021869965.1 Rhincodon typus
TTTCCTGCTCCTCTGATGCTGCCTGGCCTGCTGTGCTGCTCCAGTTCCACACTGTGTTATCCCTGACTCCAGCATCGGCAGTTCTTCTTATCTCTGAGTGAGACATAAACTTAGCTTACTGTCCGACAGCCTTCGATAGCATGGCCACGAGGGCCAAGATGAACCTCACAGATAACCAGCTCCTTGGAGTCACCACCCAGGCTACAACATGGAATTTCCACTCCACTAAACTCCCAGGATCCTCCAAAGAAACATCCTCCCGAAGATGGGCAATCCGGCCAGTGGGCATGTCGGTTCGCACACGAGATTCCCCAGCCCTAAACCTGTGGCTGGCAGCTCGCTTCTATCACAATTCCCGCACCTAAACCCATCCATCTCTGTCTGCCCCATCCCGACTCCAGCCCTCCTGTCAGGCCCCTCTCTTTGACATGCACACACAACTGGGTCCCTAATCCACCTCTGCCAGGCCACCCTACATCCCGCCCTCACACACTCTTCCCCCAACACCTCGGGAGCCCCTCATTCCCTACCCCTCCCAAGCCTCTTCTCAGCTTTCGCATTCTCTTCCCTTCTCGTCCCGGTCACCTCTCACTCTCCCGTAACCACGCCCTCCCCATTCTCTGCCATCCCCTCACACCCACCGCGAAGCCTTCTGCTTCTCTCTTCCCCCGCCCCATTCACTTGCACTTTAACCCCCTCCTCTTGGGCCCTGAGCTCACACTCTCTCCCACCCACCCGCCGATATTAGAGACCTATTTGAGTAAAAGCAGCGCGCAAGTGTGTTGGATAGAAGTAGGAGATTGTTTAGTGCCAATGATGCTCATCGAATGGCCTCCCGCTACATCTGTGATTCCCTCACTTCTTTCAATCGTGGGTCCTCAGCCTCACCTCCGACAATACTCTCACCTTCCCCCCCTGCCCCCCGGTCATACCTCCGCTCTCGGTGGCAGCCGCTGTCGAGTTGCCGCAGCCCATGCCAACACCACCGCACTCCAAGCCCGGCCCTCGTTACCACGGCAACAGAATAGGCCAATCACCAGCGCGCAGGGTCTTCGGCGAGGTGTCCCGGGCATGACCTGTCAATCAAGGGCGAGGGGGCTGAGCCAGATGCGGCTTACCGCCAGAGAGAAGCCCGATCAACCCATGACACGCGGAGGATGGCCGTCAATCACGGTGGGTGGGCGGTACTGGTCCCTGACGATAGCATGGGACTTGTCGGGGTTGGGGGAGCAGCTGTCAATCACGAGGATGGGATGAGATGCAACATGGGCCACTATTAGGGTGGTCCGTATGCCACCTTCAGGCTGCGACAACATTCTCGAGTGTGCTACAGGGTTAGGCTACAAAGAGTTATGAAAGCAGATACGTTGTCTTCATATCCGTCGAAGCAGGTCATTCGGCCCATCGAGTCCATACCGACCCTCCGAAAAACATCCCACCAATCCTGCATTTTCCACGGCTAATCCACCTAGTCTGCACATCTCTGGACACTATGGACAATTTAGCATAGGCAATCCACCTAACCTGCACATTTTTGGACTGTGGGAGGAAATTAGAGCACCCAGAGGAAACCCACGTAGACACGGGAAGAATGTTCAAAGCCCACACAATAGTCAATAGTCGCCCAAGGCTGGAATCGTAGCCAGGTCTCTGGTGCTGTGAGGTAGCAATGCTAGCCACCGTGCTGCTTCCCTAGATGCAAGCCTGCAGTTCCTCAACTAAAATTAAATATTTTCTATCATTCCCACACATTGTTCCGAAGCAAAATGTACAGGTTCACAACTTTTGTATCACATATACTCTAAAGTAATGTTCTCACCTACAGAGGTACCATTTACTTTTTATTTCAAAATTAAACTTTATTCATAAAATATCTTTATATACATACGTAATCCCTAAAGCAATTTGGTTCTGTACAGTAGCATATAAAAAACAAACAAATATTGGAAACAAAAGTAGAAATTGCTGGTAAAGCTCAGCTGGTCTGGCAGCATCTGTGGAGACAAATCAGAGTTAATGTTCCAGGTCGATTGACCTTTCCTGAGAACAAACATTGAAGTTTGACTCCATCCAGCAAACCAAAGGCATCTCTTACTTGTACAAGAGTATACTTACATACATTTGAGGCACTGGGAGCGTCTGATAACTGAATAGACCTCCATTTAACTTCAAAAGTAAGAGCTTAGACAATGGTCTTCCTCCAATGTGCCTTGACGGCAGCTGCCCCAAGCTTTAGTGTGTCCCTCAGCCCTGGACCTTGGAATGTACTAGTCTACAACACTCGGTCAAAGTCAACTCCTTCTTCTGGAAGATCAGCAAGTTTGGGCAGACTAAAGGGAGTCTTTCACCAGGTTGATGGTCCTGCAGACATATTCATTATTTGTTTAATGCATTTCCTGAGGAACAGACCTTAGAGCACAGATATGTGCCAGTCTGCAACACTCGGTCAGAGTCGACTCCTTGCTCTGGAAGACCAGCAAGTTTTGGGCAGACTAGAGTGTCTTTCACCAGGTTGATGATCCTCCAGGCACATTCGATGTTTGTCTTGGTGTGTGTCCCGGGGAACAGACTGTAGAGCACAGAGTTCTGCATCACGGAACTGCTCAGGATGAACCTCAACAAAATCCACTGCATCTTTCGCTAGACGTCCTTTGCAAAGGCACACTCCGGCAGGAGATTTCTGACAGTCTCTACACCTCGCAGTTGCTTCGAGCGCAGCATACGATGGTGCAGACAGACCAGGCATACAAGAAGAATCTCACAGGAAGTGCCCTTCCCGCCACCAGCCAAACAATGTCTTAGTGCTTGTTGGAAAGTTCTGGTGATGAGGCATTCTGCCAAATGACTATGACAGTATGTTCAGGCTCCACCCTCTCCTTTTCCTGCAGGGTTTTGAGGACTCTATGTACTGACCACTTCCTGATGGACTTCTGGTCAAAGGTGTTTTTCTTTGCAAATTTCTCCATGAAGGATAGGTGATAAAGAACAGTCCAACTACTTGGTGGATTCCACGATAATGAGGCCAGACCCATCCTTTGCAACACCAGGGTCAGATAGAACCTCAGTACCTAGTGACACTTGGTGATTTTGTACTGAGGGTCTACTCACAGCTAGTTGTAGCCAAAGGTGGCCATCAGGATGAGGTCAGCATTAGGTACATTCTTATTCCCTTAGAACATAGAACAGTACAGCATAGCACAGGCCCTTCGGCCCACGATGTTGTGCCGAACTTTTACCCTAAACCTAAGGTCAGTCTAACCTCCACCCCTACCTTATACTATCATCCATATGGCTATTTAATAGCCGCTTAAATGCCCCTAATGAGGCTGACTCCACTACCCTCTCCGGCAATGCATTCCAAGACCCTACCACTCCCTGAGTAAAGAACCTACGTCTGACATCTCCCCTATATCGACCTCCACTCACTTTAAAGCTATGCCCCCTATTAATAGCTACCTCCACCCTAGGAAAAAGTCTCTGGCTGTCCACTGTATCTATACCTCTGATCATTTTGTACACCTCTATCAAGTCACCTCTCATCCTTCATCATTATACAGAGAAAAGCCCTTGTTGTCTCAACTTTCCTTGTAAGACCTTCCCTCCATTCCAGGCAACATCCTGGTAAATCTCCGCTGCACCTTTTCCAATGCTTTCACATCTTTCCTATAATGAGGCGTCCAGAACTGGACACAATACTCCAGATGTGGCCAAACCAGGGTTTTGTATAGCTGGAGCGTAACTTCACGTCTCTTGAACTCAATCCCTCTATTAATGAAAGCTAACACACCATACACCTTCTTAACAACTCTATCCACCTGGGTGGCAGTTTTCAGGGAACTGTGGACATGAACCCCAAGATCCCTCTGCTCCTTCACACTGCCAAGAATCTTTCTGTTAACCCTGTATTCTGCTTTCAAATTTATCTTTCCAAAATGAATCACCTCACACTTTTCAGGGTTTAACTTCACCTGCCACTTCTCAGCCTAGCTCTGCATCCTTTTAATGATCCTTTGTAAACTCGAACAGCCCTCCACACTATCCACAACTCAACCCACTTTCGTTTCATCTGCAAACTTACTAATCCAGCCTTCCACTCCTACATCCAAATCATTTACAAAAATCACAAATAGAAGAGGACCCAGAACAGATCCTTGTGGTACACCACTCGTAACTGTTGAATGTTGAATATTTTCCATCCACTACCACCCTTTGTCTTCTAAGGGTCAGCCAATTCTGAATCCAATCTGCCAATTTTCCCCCTATCCCATGCCTCATACTTTCTGCATGAGTCTACCATGGGGAACCTTATCAAACGCCTTACTTAAATCCATGTATACCACATCCACTGCTCTACCTTCATTCACACGTTTGGTCACCTCTTCAAAGAATTGAAGTCTAGAATTTTGTATATGGGGTCCCTATGGACATGGTCCATCTTAGACCTCCAGATGAAATGGACTGCAACCATTTACACAACAGAACTAACAGAAAGCTGTTCAATGTTATATACCTGAGATCAAAATAAAAGTGCGCCAAATCCTTATCAGGGAATTGTTTTACATTGGTGGTGAGACCCAGAGAAAATAATTGGAGGGAGAAAAGTCTGAACAGTTTCTACCTTTAATATATCTTCGGCATCTTTGGCATCTTCTGTTGGGACAAGATCAGCAACACAGAGATCTTGGAGTATGTTAAGTCCATCAGCATTCATTGCTAAACCAATGAGGTCTGCAAATGGCTCAGCAATATCCATTGGATGGATTGACGTTTGTTCATCCAAAGTCCATTTGTACAGTAAACTGGCTAATGGGCCACAATCTCCTCACCATCGATACTTTCACTAATGGGGGCCAATAGTAAGTGAAAGCAACCCATGTCATGACAGGATCTGGGGTGTGAGGAGTGAGTAAACAACATGGAAGAAGGTAGTCAGGTTCTAAAATTATTGAACTTGACATTAAGTCCTGAAGTCTGCAGGGTTCCCAGGTGGAAAATGAGATGCTGTTGTTACGGCTTGTGCTGAGCCTTGCTGGAGTACTGCAGCAGGCCCAAGAATTGAAGTGGCAGGCAACTAGAACCCTGGGGTCATCTTTGCAGACAGGACCTGGGTGTTGTGCAAAGCAGTCTTCCAGTTTGCATTTCGTCTCCCCAATGTAAAGGAGACCACATTGTGAACAGTGAATAGAGTAAAACTAGATTAAGTGAAGTGCAGGCAAATCACTGCTTCATCTGGAAGGTGTGTCTGGCACCTTGGATAGTGTGGAGGGAGGACATAAATCGGCAGGTTTTGCGCCTTCTGCAATTGCATGGGAAGATGCTGGGAGTGGAAGACAGATGGTCCAGGGTCTCAGAGGGAACAGTCCCTGTGAAATGCTTACGAGGGAGGGGAATATGTGTCTGGTGGTGGCATTTCAAGGGAGGTGATGGAAATGGTAGTTTATGATCTTTGGATGCGAATGCTAATGGGGAGGACAAGGGGGACCCAATCTTAGTTGTGGTAGGGACAAGAAGGGGAGACATGAAAGTGTAGGAAATGGGTCGGACACAGTTAAGGGCCCTGTCATCCATAGTGGTAGGGAATGCTTAGTTGAGGAAAAAGGTGGACATTTCTGAGGTCCCCCTGTGGAAGGTGGCATCATCAGAACAGATGTGACAGAGATAGAGAAATTGGTAGAATGGAATGGAGTCTTTACAGAATGCCGGCTGCAAGGATATATTGTCCAGGTATTCTGGACGTCAATGGATTTTGTAGTGGATATCAGTGGCCAGTTTATCCCCAGAAATGGAAACATAGATATTGAGGAAGGGAAGGGAACAGTTAGAGGTGCACTAGGTGAAGATGAGAGCAGAGTGCAAACTGGAAGCAAAATTGATAAATGTTTCCAATTCCAAAGGAGCGAGGGAAGCAACAGCACTGATGTCATCAATGTACCAGAGACATCTTGGTGAATCTTTTTACCCCCTCCAATGTAATCACATTCTTCCTAAGGTGTGGTAACCAGAACAGCAACAGTACTCCAGTTGTGGCCTAACCAAAGTTCTGTACCGCTCCAACATGACTTCCCTGTTCTTATAATCTATGCCATAACTGATAAAGGCAAGCGTACCCTCTTAACTGTCCTGCCACCCTCAGAGAACTGTGGACAAACATCCCAAGATCCCTCTGAGCTTCCTAGTGTCTTGCCATTCATTGAGTACTCCCTTGTCTGTTCTTTCTGCCAAAGTTTAAATGCCATCTGCTACAGAGCTGGTCATCTGATTAATCTTTTTATACTCTCCTGTAACCAAAGACATTATTCCTCACTGTCATCTGCAAACTTACTTATCAACCCTCTCACACTCCCATCTACATCATTTTTGCATATTACAAACAATAAGGAGCCCAACACTGATATTGACATGAACAACTGGAGGCAGTTGCTAAAAGCTGTCATCTCAGGAGGCTGAGGTGTTTGGAAGATTACTGGAAAAGTGAGAGCAGAAATGAAAAACCAGCTGACCAAGAAAAATACCAAGATAAAACAGAGATCATGCACTTTATTGGCTCACTGTCTTCCTCTGCAGCAAGTGCAGTAGCAACTGCCATATCAGAATGGGGTTCCTCACCCAGATAGATACCGTAACATCAAACCATCATCTAGTAAAATGGTCAACTGCAGTTTGATGACAAAATGAAGGAAGGTATGTTAAACCTGCGTGAAATACTGGTTCTATTTAACTGGAGAATAATCATCAATTGAAACATTCTCTTCTTCAGTTAGCTGAAACAGATTCTCTTCCTGCCTCATCTGGGACATCCTTTCAGTTCAACACTAATATTCTACTCAATCAATACTGAAATTCCTCCTCCTTTTTGACTTTCTCTATCTTTCCTAAATATTTATTATTTCAAAGATGTGATGGCAATAGAAAGGGTGCAGAAAAAAAATCATACAGATGCTTCCATGGATGAGAATGTTGTTAGCTTGATGTACTGGAGAAGCTGTGGATCTCTTTGGAGGTGAAGGTTGAGTGATTCATTGAGATATTCAAAATGGTGAGGGGCTGAATCTAACAAGACAAATAAAAACGTTGCAGCCTTCTTTGAAAACAAATGCATATTACTGGTAGAGAGAAAAGTGCAAGATTAAGAAATCCTAAGTCAGTAACTCATCCAAAACTCAATTGCCTGTGGTAAGGAATTCTACCGATTCACTCCCCTCTGAGAGAAGAAATTCCTCCTTAGTTCTGTCTTAAATGTGCACCCACTTATTCTGAGACTATGGCCTGTGGTCCTGGACTGTCGCACAGGGGGAAACAATCTTTTTTTTACATTTACCCTTTCAAGTCCCCTACAAAAGCAAAACCAGAAACTTGATTTCAGATTTCCAGCTTCCACATTTCTTTGATTTTTCTCCCCCTACAAATCTTGTAATTTCAATAAGGTCACCTTTCATTCTTTTATATTCTAATGAGTACAGGCCCAATCTACTCCAAAGAGTAGAAAGGCCGTAGAAAGGCCCAAAAGACATTCTCCTGGATGCTTTGTATCAGCCTAGTGAGTCTTTTCTGGACAGCTTCAAATGCCAGTATGTCTTTCTTTTGATAAAAGGCCCAAAACTATTCACAGTATTCCAATTGTGGTCTGAACAGTGCCTTATGTAGTTTTGTCAAAACCTCCCAAAACCAGTCCTTTTGAAATAAAGACCAACATTCTATTTGCCTGGTCTGAAGAACAGTCACTAGACCCAGAAAGTTGACTGCTTTCTCTCCACAGATGCTGCCAGACATGCTGAGTTCTCCCAGCATTTTGTTTTTGATTCCAAGATAACAAGGTGTAGAGCTGGATGAACACAGCAGGCCAAGCAGCATCAGAGGAGCAGG
>NW_025975580.1:0-4394 GCF_021869965.1 Rhincodon typus
CAGATATGGATAAATACCTAGTTGCTAATGACATCCAGGGCTGTGGGGATAGCATAGGAATAAAACATTGAGGTCAATGATCAGTCATGATCCAGAATAGTCGAGCATGCTCAAGGGGCTGAGTGGCCTACTCCTGCTCCTATATTCCAAAAGGAATGGGCATCAGTTCTGATAAGATGCTCAGGAATGATTTAATGACAATAGCAGCAAAATTTGGCCACGTTCTTGCGAACAGGGACATACGGCAGTGATGTGATGGCACCAAATGGCCAATGAACAAGAATGCTCACGTGTAGCTAGCATTCCATGTTTACCTGGCCTTCCTGTTGGGAACGGGCACAGCCAGGGTATAAAATAGTGACAGACCACTATGCATTGCACGCCCACAATAATCATGCTCACCACTGCTTTAATGTTCATCTGTTTCCCCAACTCAACTTTGAACAGGGAATCATCACTGTGGGGTCCAATGCTGGGATTACTTGGTGCCAGACCAGATCCAGGGCGAGAAAGGGTTCGTGTAGTTGGCAATAATATTTCTTTGAGGCACGAGGAGGAGAAATGCTTCCTGGCGATGGACCTCCTTCTCCCTTGTCTCCCAGGCAGCTATGACTTCCATTCGTCTCCCTCACCACATCCCATCAACGACTTGCCTGAATGCGGTGAAGCGTCCTCATGGCAACCCAGTCACCCGAGGTACTGACCCTGTTTGCCAGCCTCTGCATCATTCCTGCCAGCTTGGAGCAAATTTGCAATTTGCGTCACTGGAAATGAGGCTCAGGAAGTAAGAAAACCTGGGCCTCAAAATGGCTACTTTCCGCGATTTCCCAGCAGCCACCTGTCATTTTCTCTCTCGGCAAAAAGTAACTGCCTACATTTCTGGTCCAGATCCTCTTTCAATGCCAACAGACCCTCCAGAATGGGGTGGTTTGTTCTGATACAATATGACAATTGGCGCACTTCCAACTGGAAGTTCACTAAGCAACCACAATTTAGTGCCTTTGTTGACTGTGTGTTGCCAGTCTTCTAGGCTTTCATGTTCAAATAACAATGCAATGAAAAGATGTCTACCTTCTCCCTGTATTTTTCAAGGGTTCAGCCTGAATCGATATCCCAATTTGCCAGCCCATGCAAACCAATCTTTGAAAGCTAATCATAGAACAGAACAGAATCCTACAGTGTGCAAACAGGCCATTCGGCCCATCGGGTCCACACCAACCCTCTGAAGACCATCCCACCCAGACCCACCCCCCTACCCTATCCCTGTAACCCTGCATTTCTCATGGCCAATCCACCCCAACCTGCACATCTTTGAGCTGTGGGAGGAAATCAGATCACCCGGAGGAAACCCACACAGACACGGGGAGAATGTCTGTGTGGAGTCCGCAGAGAGTGGGATCAAACCCGGGACCCTGGCGCTGTGAGGCAGCAGTGCTGACCACTGAGCCACCGTACTGTGGTCAGAGTTCCGCTGAACCATCTGTATTGCAGTGACAAAAGGCCCAATTCTTTTTCTTTTAGCTCTCTTGATGCCCTGGCAATGTCAACAAAACCTGGCCGGGGCCAACACCTCATTGTGGTTTATGGGCAGGATGGTAGCTGTGTTGCAGCAAAATGAGAGACTCTGCGTCAACATGCCAAAGGCTTTGTGGCACGACTCAAGGACGTGGTACAGTTCAAATGATAAACTGCGGTTTTTCTCTCTGTTTCTGAGAATCCCATCGGAAAATCCCTTGATTTTCACCCACAGTTCATGCAGCGGCCACTTGGAGGCAGGAAGGGTATAGGAGGAAGGAGACAGATCAGATACTCTGTCTTCAATGGGATGCTGCCAACAGGAATTGGCAGTTTAAATGAAAAAAAAAGGACTTTTAAAAATACAAATTGTGGAATCGCACAATGCCTCATGTTTCATGTTTGCTAAATCATTCCAAATTGATGGTGTTGCTTGTGCTCCCCATGAAGGAAAAAAAGGTTTCATAAATCTACACTCCAATCACCCACACACATCTGTGCTCAGGAGCTGACAATGCAACAGGCATCTAATTACACACAATAAATCTAAACAATTTAACCAAAAACTCTGAGAGATGGAAGAGCAGGCGTTTGCACAAGAGTTAATGGGGTATTAATTTTGTGCAGCCTTAAAATAAGGAAGAAAAGCGATATAGTCTGGAATTATCAGGGAACTGCTCGTGATAAGCAGTGGGGCTGAAGCTGATTGGCGACCAGAAGGCAAAAAAAAAAGTTAAAATGGTAACTTAAAACACATTTAGGATCTTTGACATTTCTAATAACTGTCTCAGCAATACCTTTTTGAATATCTTTGCCTGCTCTTTGCTGACAATTGAGCATGTTCTCTTTCGCCAGCTTAGTTTCCCATCCTTTCGGCCTTTCGTTGGAAGCTATTTCGTCCTCTTCCAAGGCGTGTGTTTTCCTCATGGATCTCAAAAGGAGCGTTGCAGGTAAAGATAAATCGCGTCACCCCCTGCAGTGCTCAAATATGCCTCAACAGTCAAGAACTTTGGTGGCCCATTGTTTTCGCAACTGCAGCCTTCCAGTTGCTATCTTAATCATTCTAATTAAACCCCAAGGGCACAGTCAGACGATCCCAAAGGGCATTTGATCAGCCCTACCTCTCTCAGGTGCCCATTCCTCCTGTGCCAGCTTGCTAAGTGACCGCCAGCTGATTGTATAGTCGTGCAGGGGGGCATTTTATTCTGTTGAAGAAGTTGGGGAACATTTTGGCTTCCTGCACCTCACCTTCCCGGTTCAGTACTTGATGCCAAGCTGTTGGCACTGTTGGCTCAGTGGGGAACGCTCTTGCCCTTGCCGCTATAAGGTTGTAGCTTCGTAATCCCACTCCAGAGCAAAGAATCAAGCCTGACACGTTCACTGCTCAGAGTGGCCTCCACTTTGCTGGAGGTGTTCTCTAGGTCACCTGATCACAAGGCTGCCCCTTGATGGCGTGGCCTAGCCGCAAGAAAATCCCAACTGAAGCTCTTCCTTAAATCTGACCTTTTGCACCAAGCTTTCTGCCACCTGTCTCAAGTGTCAGGTTTTGTTCAGCGATGCCGCTGTGAAAGGAAAACCTTGAGGTGTTTTACTGTGTTAAAGGTGCTATGTAAATGCACTCTCTTGTAGCTTTTTTTTTGCCCCTTCCCCCCCACCACCCCCACCCACACCCACACCCACACCCCCAGGTGGGTGTGAAAAGATCCCTTGACACTAGTTGAAGAAAGGGGAAGGAGGGAGAGAGAACCCTTGGCACACTCTCTAAGATTATTTTCCAAACCAATGCCGACAGAAATGATCATTGTTGTGGAGAGCTTGCTGTGCACAAATTGGATGCAGGTTTCCTCAACTACAGGAGTGAATACAATTTTATTCTATGGTTCTTTAGGATTTTTTTGATTTGATTCGATCTTTTATGTCTCATGTACCTAGGTACAGTGAAAAGTTTTGTTTGGCGTGCAGTACAGGCAGATCTTACCACACAAAGTGCATCAGGGTAAGAGAACAGGGTGTAGAATACCATGTTACAGCTGCAGAGAAGGTGCACAGAGAGTCCGATCAACGTTTAAATTTAAAATTTCAGAGGCCCGTTCAAAAGGCTAATAACCTCAGGGAAGAAGCTGTTCTTGAATCTGTTGGTTCATGTGTTTAAGCTTTTGTATCTTCTGATCAAAGGAAGAGGTTGGATGGGATTATAACTGGGGTGGGAGGGGTCTTTGATGATGTTGGCTGCGTTTCCTGAGGTAACGAGAAGTGTAGATGGAGTCAATGGATGGATGGCTGGTTTATGTGATGGACTGGGCTGTGGTTCACAACTCTCTGTAGTTTCTTACGGTCCTGGGCACAGCAGTTGCTGTACCAAGCCACGGTGCATCTGGGTAGAATGCTTTCTAAGGTGCATCTGTAAAAGTTGGTGAGGTTCCTTATGGACATATATACATACAGGCTGCAGCTGAGCAGGCTCTTCTGCTCTGTAACATGACTGTTACATACCCTCTTTTGTCATTTGGCAGTCTCTAGGAGCTACACAGTGGGATACTCACGTGTCAAGTCTTCCATCTCTTCTGGCTCCTTTAAATCGAGTGCCAAAGCCTCCAGATTACGGAAGTGCCGCTGAATGACTGGATTCTCAAAGCTCTCAGGCCTGTTGCCAGAGAAATAGGAAATGTCACTGTTTTATCTGTAGGAAACACCGCAGGGAATATCCATTTCCTGTTCATCTGCACAAGCGTATATCATTTTTAATCTTTTAGTTCTTTAAGTCTTTTGTGGGAAGTGAGCAAGGCCAGTGTTTGTTGCCCTCGAACTGAGTGATGCGTGAGGCCATTTCACACCACACTGCTGTGGGTCTGGAGTCACATGTAGGCCAGACCAGGTGA
>NW_025975580.1:4494-7863 GCF_021869965.1 Rhincodon typus
ACTTGATGCTCTTGACCATCTCCCTGGCATTGGAAAGGGCATCTGGGTGTCTTTGGATCAGCATGTCCAAGCCCCTTCTGTGCTGTATTGGTTCTATGGTTTCAATTCAAAATCATATCATTGGCCATAAACCACTTTGGAATATCTTGAGATCATGAGGAAAGACTTGCATTTACATAGCACCTTTCACCAGGCAGCTCAAGTGCTTTACAAAAATAAAAACCCCATGTTTCAGGTCCAACGACCCTTCTTCAGAACTTTGTTCACTCTGCTTTCTCTCCACAGATGCTGCCAGACCTGCTGGGTTTATCCAGCAATTTCTGATTTTATTTCTGATTTCCAGCAATTTCTGATTTTATTTCTGATTTCCAGCAATTTCTGATTTTATTTCTGATTTCCAGCAATTTCTGATTTTTGTTTCCAATTTTCAGCACCTGCAGTTCTTTGGGGTTTTTATTGTTGTATAGCACTTGAGCTGTCTGGTGAAAGGCACTGTGCAAATGCAAGTCTTTCTTCACGACCTCAAGATATCCATAAATACTGCCAGACTTGCCGAGTTTTCCCAGCAATTTCGGATTTTGTTCTTTACTGCCAAGTAAGTATTCTTCTTGAAATGCAGTCACCGTTGTAATGCAGGAAACACAACGAATCTACGCACAGCCAGCTCTCACTCACAGCAATGTAATAATGACCTGGTAATCTGTTTTTGGGCCGTTGAGCGAGGGAAACATATTGGCTAGAACACTGAAGAACTCCTTTGCTCATTAAAATAAGACCAAGAGATCCTTTATAGTCAAAAAGATAGCAGGCCTCAGTTTAAAACCTCAATTGCAGTTCTGACATGCTGCGCATCTACATCGCAGCACTCGAGAGTGAGAGTCTAGATTTTGCACTCAAACCCTGGAGTTGGATTTGAACTTAAAACCTTCTAATTCTGAGTGCCATAGCACTACACGAAATAAGTCTTCCTTTCATTAAACTGTCCTTTCTCTTTTCAAGATTCTATGTGCATTCCTATCTCTTGCTGTACCTTTTGTAGATTTCCCACAGTACGGAAACAGGCCAATCGGCCCAAAGGCCACATCAACCCTCCGAAGAGCATCCCACCCAATCCTTGTAACCCTGCATTTCCCATGGCTAACCCCACCAAGCCTGCACCTCCCTGAACACTATGGGCAATTTAGCATGGCCAATCCGTCCAAACTTGCACATCTTTGGACTGTGGGAGGAAACGGAGCACCCGGAGGAAACCCACGCAAACATGGGGAGAATGTGCAAACTCCACACAGACAGTCGCCCGAGGGTGGAATTGAACCCGGGTCCCTGGCGCTGTGAGGCAGCAGTGCTAACCACTGTGCCACCATGCTAATGTTTCACAATTTATGCCCCAAGACCCCCAGATTCCTCTGCAGCATGGAGTTCAACAATCACTCACCATGTCAATCATCCGCTTTTCTATGCTTCCTGCTTTTTTGACAAGGTCACATTTTCCCACATTATACTCCAAACACCAATTTTCTCCCTAACCACATATCTACAGCCCCTTGCCAATCCTTTCATCCTCTTCGCAACCTACTTTCCTGCCTAACTTTATGTCACTAGCAAATTTAGCAACCCATAGATTTAGTCTATTGGAATAAATTATAAATAGTTGAGGCCCTAGCATTGAGCCCTGTGGCACTCCACTCTTGCCAACCTTTGTATCTACTCTCTTTTCTGTTAGCTAACCACTTTTCTATCCATGCTAACATGTTAGATTGATTAAAAGTATCTAACCCTCACCACAAGCTCTAATTTTGCTTTGCAACTTTTGACGTGGCATCTTGTCAAATGCCTCTGGAAGTCCAAGTACATTGCATACCTTTTGTCTAAACCTGTTATATGCTCAAAAATTAGTCAAGCACAATTTCCCTTTCACAAAACCATGTTGACTCTGCCTGATTACATTTTAAGAATGTCCAAGTGCTCTGCTGTAACCTTCTTAATAGTAGATTCCAGCATTTTCTCAGTTTCTACTGGGAGAGTGGTCAGTAACTGGACAATCCAGGTTTAAAGCACTTGGTAACAAGGAGAGATGAGAAGATTTTTTTTTTAAACATCCGTTGAGACCTGGAATGTTTTGTCTGAAAGGGAAATGTCAAAAGAAATTGGCTAAATACTTGCAGGGGAAAAAATGCAGACAAAGGGCAAAGGAGCGGGAATAATTGCATAGCTCTTTCAAAACATTGACAAAGGCATGATGAGCCAAATGGCTTCTTTCTATATTGTAAGAGTCCATTACTGTGGTACCCTTGCTATTATATGCTCCTGGCAAAGCAAAAACAAAACACCCTCCAGAACTGAGCTGTATCCAACTCAACAAATGTACCTATTATAAAGAAAGGAAATTAATAACACATTAGCTGAACCCTTTGAAACCTTGCTGTCTTGCAACATGCCCTCAACTCTGCTGAGATTCACTTCAACCCAGTGATCATTGTACATGCATTTCAAACTGGTCTAGAATCTCCATTAACCACTTGCCTGATGATCTGTCAGATCTATCGCGTAAAGCAGCTTTGTATGAGACATTGCCTTAAATAGTCACCATCTTTCCCCCTCTGATCTCCAGTTCTGCTGAGAGGTTGCTGAACTGAAAAGTTAATCCAGAAATTGGCCCTGTCTATAATAACATGGCCTCATTGCGAACCAAAACAAAATACTTCCAGAGTCTACTCAAGTAAGGGAAGCATGAACTTTACATCAGAAACATCTTACTGTGACTCCATCCTGCCACGATGTTGCAAGGGATAGCAAAATCATGTGACATTGCATCACTTCCTCTGATGATGTATACGGTGTTCATCAGCATATCACACAGTTAGAAATAAACCCTCGTACTGCATGACCAAGTCTGCTGGCTTTTCCCAGTTCTGAGGAAGGGTCACCGGACCCGAAACGTTAACTCTGTTTTTTCCTTCACAGACCTGCTGAGCTTTTCCAGCAATTTTGTTTTTGTGTCGAAGAGGATTAAATTCAATTCACACAATTTGCGCACTCCCTGTTCTCACGACAGTGCTCAATGTATTTGAGTCTAGCATGTGGGGCTTCTGATATTACTGCATTTCCATTCCAAAACCCATCAGGAGCAATGAAAGCCCAGATACTGCAATTCATCTCCACCGCTGTTACAAATCTTAGAACATAGAACATAGAACATTACAGTGCAGTACAGGCCCTTCGGCCCTCGATGGTGCGCCAACCTGTGAAACCAATCTGAAGCCCATCTAACCTAAACTATTCCATTATCATCCATATGTTTATCCAATGACCATTTAAATGTCCTTAAAGTTGGCGAGTCTACTACTTTTGCAGGCAGGGCATTCCACG
>NW_025975581.1:0-7862 GCF_021869965.1 Rhincodon typus
CCCTCAGTACTGAACCTCTGACTGTGCTTCAATACCTCAAGACTGACCCTCTGTCAAGAAAGCATTCCCTCAGTTCGAACTTCTCTGAGTGCTGCAATACCTCAGCACGGGTCCTGTAATCAAGCGGCACTCCTTCAATTCTTACCTCTTTCGGATGTGGCACTGCTTCAATGTTGACCCTCTAACAATGCGGCACTCTCTCAGTACTGAATGTCTAATTATGTGGCATACCCTGAACCCTTTACAATGAGGGGATGTTCACTGATGATTGCACAATGTTCAGAACTATTCGCAGCTCCTCAGATACTGAAGCAGCCCTTGTTCAAATGCAACAAGACCTGGCTTGGGCCAAGAAGTGCAAATAGCATTTGTGTCACACAATACAACCATCACCAATAAGAGACATTCTAACCACTGCCCCTTGGCATTCTACAGTGTTACCATCACTGAATCCCCACTATCAACATCCTGAGGGTCATCATTGACCAGAAACTCAACTGCACTCACCACATAAACACAGTGCAAGACCAGGGTAGAAGCTAGGAATACAACAGGGAGTAATTCTCCTCTTGAATCCTCAAAGCCTGTCCACCATATACAAGGCACAAGTCAGGAGTGTGATGGAATAGTCCCCACTTGCCTGGATGAGTGCAGCCCCAACAACACAAGAAGCTTTAAACCATCTCAGACAAAGCAGCAAGCTTGACTGACACGACATCCACAAATATTCATTCCCTCTACCAACGACAGTCAGTAGCAGCAGAGTATGCTATCTACAAGATGCAATGCAGAAATTCACTAAAGATCCTCTGGCAAACCCACGACCACTTCCGTCTGGAAGAACAAGGGTAGCATATTAGAAATGCCACCTTCAAGTTCGCCTCCAAGCCAATCACCGTCCTGACTTGGAAATAAATTGAATCCAAATGTGAAGGAAGACAGTCATCCACCCAGAGGGAGAAAGAGAGAGAGAAAATCTGAGAGAAATTACAAATGCTGTGGACAAACTAAATTTGTAATCTTCAAATATCCTAATTAATAGCACTAGAGCAGAGAGGGGCAACCATTAGACAATCAATGTCACTAAAACACAAGTTAACAGAAACATGTCAGCCCCAGGACATACAGAAGAAAAATACCCTCTTCTGTATATAATACACAAGATTTATCTGTTCTTGTGATGGCAGGCATGGTGTTGTTGAAGAAGGTTCTTTCTGAAAGATGGCTCCTTCACCACCACTCAGTACCAGCATAGGAGTGTGTGTGTGGTCGGGGGGCGACAGGTTCATGACGATCTTCTGTTTCCTTCACTGGCTGAATGTTAAAAAGAATGCATCAGTTAGTCAAGTGATGAACTCCCCATGGGAATGGCGGGGAGAGGGGTTGGAAGAGGTTAAGGGATAAATGTGCGTTGGGAAGACCATCCAAATTGGGGGAGTTATGTATGAGGCTAATACTGTCAGAACGCTGTTGGGTGGGGCAGAGGACGAGGAAAGATGCAGCATACGTCTGCTCATGTTGTGGGATACTGTTGCACCTGTCAGAGCAGGACATGGAGAGGAAGCAACATAATGAATGCATATGGAAGTGAAGCATCAAATTTAAAGGGCAACGACCTTTCCACCTCCAAGGACTTGGTCCAACTGCCTCAACAAATGAACAGACCGGCAAATGCCAGTAGAGGCAGTCACTCGGCAGACTTTTCATCATTCAGAAGGCTAAGGACAACCGGAGCTTCTGAATCTCTCCACATTAAGACACAACTCAGGCGTGTGATGGAATATTCCCCACTTGCCTGGAAAGGTGCAGCGCCAACAATACAAGAAGCTCAACAATGTTCAGGACAAAGCAACCCACTTGATTGGCACCACATCCACAAACATTCACTCCCTCCACCACCAACACTTAGTCGCAGCAGTGTGTACCATCTACCAGGTACACTGCAGAAATTCCACCAAAAATCCTCAGACAGCACTTTCCAAACACATGACTACTTCCATCTAGAAGGACAAGGGCAGCAGATACATGGGAATACCACTCCCTACAAGATCCACTCCAAACTTTAAATACGTCACCATTCCTTCACCGTCGCTGGGTCAAAACCCTGGGCCTCCCTTCCTAACAATCTTGTCCTTACGAGCAGCACAGTGGCCAGTGGTTAGCACTGCTGCCTCACAGCACCAGAGATCTGGGTTCAATTCAGTCTCACGTGACTGTGTGTGGGGGTTTGTACATTCTTCCCAAGTCTTTGTACATTCTTCCCAAGTCTTTGTGGGTTTCCTCCAGGTGCTCCGGGTTCGTCCTACAGACTAAAGATGTGTGGATTAGGTGAATTGGCCACGCTAAATTGCCCATTGTGTCCAGGGATGAGTAGTTATGTGAATTATACATGGGAAGTGCAGGGTTACAGGGATAGGGTTGTGGGGGTGGGGTCAGTCTGGTGGAGTGCTTTTTGGAGTCATTATGGACTTGGTGGGCCAAATGACCTGTTTCCACACTGCAGGGATTCTAATGATTGTGGGTCAACTGTCAGCACAAGGACTGGAGTGGTTCAAGAAGGCAGCTCAACACCACCTTCCCATGGGGCAACTAATGGCAGCCAATAAAGCTGGACCAGACAGCGATCTTTAGATCTCCCAAATGAATATTAAAAAGCCTGAAGTCCTCACCCATGGGGTCATTCCAGTCAATCTTGTCTCCTTTGGTTCATAGAAACATCGAAGAATAGGAGTAAGGACTTGGAGCCTGTTCCACCTTTCAACATGATCATGGCTGATCATTGAACTCACACTGTTTCTGCCCACTGTCTTTGTTCTCTTTAGTACTAAGCACCATATCCAATTTCATTTTGAAACTAGCAATAGTTTGACCTCAACAGTTCGTAGATAGAATTCCACAGGCTGACCTCTGTCCAGGTGAAGACATTTCTCCTCATTTCCTAAATGATCTCCTTTTCCTCCTTGACTCTAAGCCCTATTTTTGGACTCCTAAGTCATTGAGGACATCCTTACTGCATATCCCTTGTCCAGTCCTCTTTAAATTTATAGGCTTGAATCAGATGCCCGTTCTTCTTTTAAACTCCCAATAATATGGCCCTAACTCATCCAGTCTCCATTCATCTCTCAATACCACCATCCCAGAAATCACTCTGGTAAATCATTCACTCACTGTCACTATAAATAATCCATGAATCCCCTCAATAAGGCAGCCAACGTACCATCTGCCTTGTTCACCACCTGCAATAGGGTCAGAGTCAGGGTCAGGGTCATACTTGCTTTCAGCGACATGTACAAGGACATTAAGGTCTAAGTGCACCATTCCTTTTCCCAATCTATCACCCTTCAGATAATAAATGACTTTTCAGTTTTTGCCCCTAAAGTAGATAACTTCACATTTATCCAAGAGATGGTTCATTCGCTACGTACTTACCCACTTATCAACTCAACTCAACCTGCCCTGAGAGCCATATCATAGCCCCAACAAACGGGGTGACATACAGAGACAAGACTGAGGAACAAGCCTCACAGAAGACTTCGTGCAAGGCTCAACAAAGATGGTATACCCAGAAACAGCCTTCCAACCTCAGGTGTGGACCAGGTTAAAACTATAGAACTATGGATGAAGAAAGACGAGGTGTTCGGCAACTAATTAGTCACGAGGAACCATGCGACCACGAGCCCGTGTCCAAACAACACGTGAGCAAAAGGGGTCGGGCGCGACAGTTTAACCAATCAGATGAAAAGGTCTGTGCATGAGCCCCGCCTACGAACGACAGAGTCTCGCCCGTGTGGACCGGGGCGATGCCCATGACGTGCGGTTGCTCCAATCAGCGAAGTCAGGGGAAAGACTGAATTGATAAGGAACTTCCTCACCCAGAGAGTTGTTAATCTATGGAATTCCTTGCACAGTGAAGTAGTTGATGCTACTTCAGTAAACGTTTTTAAAGATAAGGTAGATTTCTTTTTTGAAAGATAAAGGAATTATGGGATACGGTGAGAACGCGGGTAACTCAATGTGAGTCCATGAAAAGTTCAGCCATGATCTTCGTGAATGGCGGAGCAGGCTCGAAGGACCGGACGGCCGACTCCTGCTCCGAGTTCTTATGGTCCAAAGCCAGACCATGATCACGACCACGCCCACACCGAGGAAAGAGCGCCCACGGAGGTGAAGACAGGTGCGTGACCCCGCAAGTGCGAGGTCTCTTGTTTTCAAATTCTGAACCGTCACCGTCATCACCCACACCGTTCACCACACCACCCCGCCTCGATAACGCGGCCCCGCCCGAGGCTCAGACACCCCCGCCAACATTCCTGTCTCCCCCTTTCAACAGCATAGGACATAGAACATTACATAGAACATTACAACGCAGTACAGGCCCTTCAGTCCTCGATGTTGCGCCAAAACTAATCTGAAGCCCATCTAACTATCTAAAACACTCTCACGTTTTATCTTTTACTGCAATTGAGTTTAAAGGCAGGGACACAAATTTCCAAGTATGCTTCCACCTCCTGGATGGAGTGCTGCTGTCCTTCTGCTCAATTTCCTTTCCTCCCTTTCCAGGAACTTCATGTCCTTCCTAAAATATGGTGTTCAGAATTCACTATGTCCTCAACTGGAGCTGACAGCACTACTTTATAAAGATTTAGCATCACTTTCATGCTTTTTTACTTTGATCTTCGAGTACTGAAGCCCAGAGTCCCACTGACAGTGCTTAATTATCTCAGTACTGACCCTCTGACAATGAGGCACTTCCTCAGTACTGATCCTCTGACAGTACTGCATTACTTCAGTACTGATCCTCTAATCATGTGGCATACCCTCAATTCTGACCAGCTGAGAATGAGGGACTGCCTCAGTATTGACCCTCTGACAAAAAGGGACTGCCTCAGAACGGCCCTTCTGGCAGTGCTGCACTACTTCAGTGCTGAACCTATAAACGTGTTGCATTCCCTCATTTCTGACGCTATTACATCCGTGCAGTGCCTCACACCAGATCCTCTGACAATGAGGCAATCCCTCAGAACAGATCCTCTGACAAAGAGGTACTGCCTCAGAACTGACCCGCTGACAATAAGGAAATCCCATCATTCTGACCTTCTGACAGTGCTGGATTACCTCAGTACTGACACTCTAACCGTTCTTCAATACCTCAATATTGAGCCCCTGACATTTGACACTCCCTCTATTCTGACTCCATCACATTGAGGCACTGCCTCGGAATGGATCCTCTAACAACGAGTCACTCTCTTACTGCTCACCCTCTAACAATGAGACACTGCCTCAGAACTAACTTCGTGACAATAAGGCACTGCCTCTCTGCTGATCGACTGATTACGGGGCCCTTCCTCAGTAATAACCCTGTAAACGTGATGAACTTGCTCAATTCCGACCCCCTTAAATGAGGCACTGCTTCAGAATTGACCCGCTTACATCTCCTTCAGTACTGACCCTCTGATGATGAGGCCCTTCAACAGAACTGATTCTCTCTCAATGGGTGACTCCTTCAAGACTGACTCTCCAGAAATGACGTGATAGCCCTGCAGAGGGAGTCATTGTCAAGGAAGCATTCCCTCAGTACTTGGCCTCTGACAATTCTTCAATACCTCAGTACAGACCCTCTGACAATGGTGTATTCCCTTAATAGTGACACTCTGACTGCAATACCTTACTACTGACCTTCTAATCATGTCATCCTCCCTCAATTCTAAATCCATTACATGGAGGCACTGCCTCAGAACTGACCCACTGACAATAAAGCATTCCCTCAACTGATCCTCTGACAGTGCTCCACTACTTCAGTACTGACTCTGTGTTGTGAGGCCCTTCCTTAATTCTGACCCACTTATGATGAGGCACTGCCTCAGTATTGACCTACTGACAATTGGGCACTCCCTCAGTGCGGACCATCTGACAGAGGTTTGATATTAGGAGAGTACTGCACTGCGAACAGGGCAATATTAAGGGGATGCCGCATTCTCGATGGCCAATATTCAGGGAGTTCTGCACTGTTGGTGGGCCAGTATTCAGGGAGTGCCACACTGCTTGTGGTCAGATAATAAGGGAGTACTGCACTGGCAGAGAGTTCGCACTGAGGGAATGCTGCACTCTCAGATGGTCAATTAAAGGAGTATTTCACCCTCGGAGGTTTGATATTAGAGGAGTGCTGCACTGTCAGCAGGCAAATATTAAAAGAATGCTACACGATTAGTGGCTCCATATTAAGGGAGTGCTCCACTATCGAGGGTCATTATTAAGGAAGTGATGCACTGTCGGAGGGCAACTATTAATGGAGTACTGCAACTTCAGCGAGTGAGTGCTCTGGCACAGCAGCACAGCAAAGGGTCAGTAATGAGAGATTGCTCCATTTTCAGACGCTTAGCACTGAGGGAGTGCTTAATCAGAGAAGTTAGTACTGAGGGAGTGCTGCATTGTCAGAGTATCACCACTGAGGTCGTACCACAATATCGGAGGATCAACATGAAGCAGATGTTACACTGTCAGAGGGTCAATGATGTCAGAAGGTCAGTCGTGAGGGAAAGCTGGATTGTCAGACTGTCTTCACTGAGGGAGTGCCGCTCTGTTGGAACGCCAATATTAAGGGAATGCTGCACTGTCAGAGGGTCAGCGTTAAGGGAGTGGCACATTAACAAAGAAGTACTGATCCTCTGACTATGAGGCACTCTCTCAGTACTGACCCTCCAACAGTACAATACAATCTGGAATACTGATGACTGACCCTCTGATAGTGCATTTCTGCCATATCTTAACCCGCTGACAGACCGGTATTCCCTCAGCACTAACCTGACGACTGACCCTTTGACAAGGACATTTGAGAGAGATGTGCTCACTGACTATTTACCCTCTGATACTGGAGCACCCTCTTAATATTGACTTCCTGACAGGGCGGCTCCCTTTCAGTACTGGCCTCCCACAGGGCAGCAATCTCTTATCATTGACCATCTGACAGTGCAGCACTTCTTTAATATTGATTCATAGACTCCCGATAGTGTGGAAACAGGCAATTCAGCTCAACAAGTCCAAAACGCCTCTCCAAAGAGAATACCACCCACACCCATTCCCCTATATTTCCCCATGTCTAAGCGACCTGACCTGAACACCATGGGCAATTTAGCATAGCCAATCCACCTAGCCTTCACATCTTTGAACTGTGGGAGGAAACCGGAGCATCCAGAGGAGACAGAATCCCGCACAGACCCGGAGAATGTGCAAACTACACACAGACGGTCGCCCAAGGGTGAAATCGAACCTGGGTTCTTGGCGCTGTGAGGTAGCAGTGCTAACCACCGAGCCACCGCGCCACCCTAGTTGAATGTGTGACAGTGCAAAACCCCTTTAAAATGGACCCTCGCACTCCATTAATATTTGCCTTCTGACAATGCAGCTCTTCCTCAGCACTGACTCTCCAACAGTGCTGTCAGACAGTCAATACTAAGAGAATGCTGCACTGTTAGAGACAGTACTGAGGGGAGCTGCACTATCAGAGGTTCAGTACTAAAGGTATGCTGCACTGTGAGAGGATCAGTCATGCGGGAATTCTGCACTGCCAGGGGGTCAACAATGAAGAACTGCGCTCTCAATGTAATAGGTCAGAACTGAATCAGTGCCTCATGATCAAAGGGTCAATACTGAGCCGGTGTCTCATTGTAAGGTGCTCAGATTGAGTCAGTCCTGTGGTAGTGCAGCACTCTCAGAGGGTCAGTACTGCGGGAGAGCATCATTATCAGTGGGTCAGTACTGAGTGTGTGCCTAGTTGTAAGTGGGTCACTTCTGAGGCAGTATGTCATTGTTGAATGATCAGTCCAGAGTGAGGACTTTATTGTCAGATAGTTAATGCTGAGGCA
>NW_025975582.1:0-2849 GCF_021869965.1 Rhincodon typus
CTGCTCCTCTGATGCTGCCTGGCCCGCTGTGCTGCTCCAGCTCCACACTGTGTTAATAATGATTAACGCCTGGATTATGTTGGCTGATGCTGATGTAGGGAAAAATACTGACTCCAGAACACCGAAATAACTCCCCAGCAATACCTCCTTGCCTATCAAAGTGTCCCTCGCACACCAGTCCTCCTTCTGCAGTGCTTTTAAGATGGTGCCTCCCCTACACTTCAATTGCTGACATGTTCCCCTGCACACGCATTGTCCCCCACCAGTTGTGTGCCCTATAGCCAATGGCCCCATTACAGTGTCCCTCTCCCCACGGCGGTGTCTCCCCCTCCCCACAGCAGCACTCCCTCTGCCGTGTCCCCTAAGAATATCCTGCCCCCACTCACCATTGCAGTATTCCACCTCAATCAGGAGTTTGTTTTCATCCAAGAAATGGTTGTAATAGGCGATGATATTGTGATGCTGCAACACTGACAGGATGAGGATCTCGTTCTGTGTGTCTCGCCGCTCCTTCTCCGAAAGCCGAGCCAAGTCAATCTCTTTCCAAACCACCAGGGAGTTGTCCTGTATGCAGAAAGAACAGGGATTCCTGTTAACCCTAAGGGCTAACATGGTCTGGGGTGTGAGGAGGAGACGCCATAAGGAGCCCAGGCAATGTTCCCTCAGCACTGGCTCCAGATCGAGGGAGAGCAGCCATCACCACCTCACAGATAACAGTCTGCACTGACTGCAGCACTTCAGGAAGGCAACTTAGCTTCTTCAGTATAATTAGGAATGTGCAATTAATGCTGGCCAGCCTATGAAGTCCAGAACAAACGTACGAAACAAAAGGTAGCTCAAAAAGTCAGCCGGATCGCGGCAATAACTGTGGAGCTGGAAAAGCACAGCAGGTCATGTAGCATCTGCGGAACAGGGAAGTCAATGTTTCGGGCCAAAACCCTCCATCCAGCTGGATCGAGGGTTGATAATTCTCCGGGACCAGATGAGCCTCATCTCAGACAGTCGAAGGAAGTAGTAACAGAGACTGCGGTTATCACTAGTAACACTGTTCTGAAAGTTTCCATTATCTAGAAGGTATCAAAAGTAAACTATTTAAGAGGAGAAAAAGGAGAGTGGAAAAATGCAGACCAATCAGCTTGAAATCCATAGTGCAGAAAAGATTAGAAAGGATGTGATCATAAACATTAGAAGAATGGCAATATTGAGCAGGATTTAAGAAAGGGGAATCACATTCAACAAACCCGTTGGAGTTATTCTAGGAATGTAACGTGTCACACAGACAAAGCAGAACCAGTGGATGTGGTGTATTGGGATTTTCAGAGGCTTTTATAGGGTCCCACAGAAAGTTGGTTGATAAAATTTGAGCATGGGATTGGGGGATTACACCCGAAAGAAGTGAGAATTGGTTAACAGGCAGAAAGCAGATGATAGGAATAAATAGATTATTCTCAGGATGGCAGGTTGTTACTAAAGGGGTAACAGAAGGGTCAGGGCTAGGTACACAACTGTTCACATTCGACAGCAACGATCTGGAGGTGGGGAACACTGAAATATTTCCAAATCTGCCGGTCATGGGTGGTTGTGTAAGTTGTAAGGAAGAAGCAAAGGGTCTTCAAGAAGATTTGGTCAGGCTCAGTGAATGGGCTAGAACATGGCAGATGGAACATAATAATAATGTGTAAAAGAATTTACTTGGGTAGGAAACATAACAAGGCAGTATATTTCTTTAAGGGGGAGAGGTTGGGAAGTGCAGGTGTCCAAGGGGACCTGGGTGTCCTTGTCCGTGAGTTGCTAAAAGCTAATATACAGGTGCAACAAGTAACTGGAAAGGCAAACAGTGCATTGTCCTTCATCACAACAGGAATTGAGGTCAGGAGTTGCTGCAATTGTATAGAGCCTTGGTGAGACCTCACCTGGAGTACTGTGTTCAGTGTTGGTCTCCTTATTGAAAGAAAGATATACTTATCACAGAGGGAATGCAATGATGAAATGGTATTTGCTGCTCCTATTGCTTGAGGTCTTATTATGGTCTAATAAGAACACCTCTCATCCCTGTAAACTCCAACAGTTACAGGCTGAACCAGTCCAAACTTTAAGAAGAATAGAATAGAATCCCTACAGTGTGGAAACAGGCTCTTTGGCCCAACAAGTCCACACCGACCCTTTTCTCATAAATAACCCCACCATCCCAGTTTTCAGCAGAGTGACCATTCTCTGAACTATTTCAAACATACTGATATTGCTTCATTAGGCAGAGTCATCGCGGTTTGTGAATGGGAATTGACTACTGGTGTTATCTAAGGAAAGAACCAGCAATGTAAATAAAGGGAAACAAGTCGATTTATTGTACTTCAAATTCCAAAACAAATTTGACAAGGTGCCACATCAAAGGGTATGACATAAAATAAGACCTTGTGGGCATGAACAGAGGATTTGTTGGCTAACAGGGAGCAGATGATGTGCATAAACGGATGGCTTTCACTTTGTCAGCGTGTGAAAAGCAGTGTATTTCAATTATTTGGATGGAGAGCCTGAAATCAGAGTTGCGAAACTTTCTGATAACACAAACATACAAAGAAAACTAAGTCAATAAAAGGACATAAGGGGACTGCAGATAGGTTGAATGAGTGAGTAACAATGTGGGAGATGGAGAGTAATGGAGAAAACAGTGAGCTTTTCCACTTCGGCATTATTTAAAAGGAAAGAGATGGCTAAACTGAAATACAGGGATCCGACGGTGCTAGAACAGGAATCCTAAATGCAGACTGCAGGAGCCACAACTGATCTCAAAAGCAATGCAATGTTGTCGGTGGGTCAGCGCCGAGAGAGCGCCGCACTGTCGGAGGGTC
>NW_025975582.1:2949-7861 GCF_021869965.1 Rhincodon typus
GGAAGGTGGTGATTATTGAGTTAATTGAAGGTAGTGGTTACAATGACAGTGAGTGTGAATGTTATAGAACCTGTTGTTATGTTGTTAGTTCCTGTGACTGTGGTATGTGTGGATTTTATTATGTTGACCGGCCCCTCCCAGGCCCGGGCCTCACCTCCGTCCTCCGGTACAGAGTGGCCTCCCCGAAGGCACCTCTGCCCAGGATCTTCACCGGGATGTAGTGAACCTCGGTCCCGGCCTCACTCAGCAGAGAGTCCCCGGAGCCTGGGCCTGTACCGCCCGACTCACTGCCACCGAACTCGGAGCTCACCGACGCCAGGTGCCGCTCGAATGGCTTCAGCTCCATCGCTGCGGCCGAGGGCCCACAGAGAATCTGCACCGCTCACAGCCTGCGGTCCGAGGCCGCGACTACCCCCGCCACAGAGACCGCCCCCTGGCGGCGGGAGGACCACGGTGACCACGCACCCTGGCGGCGGGAGGACCACCCTTACCCTCCCTCTCCTCCAGCCGGCGAGGGAACAATGCTGAATACACCACCTGGCGGCAGGAGGACCGCCCTGACCACACACTCTGGCGGCGGGAGGACCACGCTGATGCTCCCTCCCCTCCTGGCGGCGTGAGAACAATGCTGACCTGGCGGCGGGAGGACCGCGCTGACCGCCCCCTGGCGGCGGGAGGACCGCTGTGACACTCTAGTGTTTTCCCTTTGGCCATGAGCACCTTCTTCAACGTACACGTGACCCACTGGAGGGGCTTGTGTGTGGTGCAGTGGTAGTAGCCCTACCTCTGAGTCAGGAGGCCTGTGTTCAAGTCCCACGCTCCCTAAAGGTGTAACGGGTGAATTGAAATAAAACAAAGATCTCTGGATTCTCGCTATCTGAAACCAGGAATTGCTGGAGAACCTCAGCAGGTCTGGACAGTGTCTGTGGAGACAGAGTTAATGTCTCAGATCTGGTGACCCTTCAGCAAAACAAGGTGATGAACTGGACCCGAAACATTAATGCCAGGGCCCACTGAGTTTCTTCAGCAATAGAATCCCTCCAGTCTGGAAGCAGGCCATTTGGCCCATTGAGTTCATACCTCCCCACTGAAGAGCATCCCACCCACACCCTTGCACTGGCTAACCATTCTAAGGGGCACACTAGGAACAGCCAATGTCCAACCCAGTGCCGTTTACTCCAACAGTTAAGAAGTTGAGATCTGGTACTGGGCCCTGACTCAGCCCATCGGTGCGCCTTGCCTTTTGACACACAGGCGTATTTCCCACTCAGCCCCTGGGACACCAGTAGCACCATTTCAGATGAGCTAAAGGTTTATGAAGTGTCAACGTAGGGAGACTGGGCAGGAATGTGTGTGGATCATTTTCTCCAGAGAAAACAAAGGTGTGTGTGGGAGTTTTAGCAGTAGGCGAGCTGAGACAGGGCACAGTCGGGTGTGTTCAGAGGTGGAAATGAGCAATGATGCTGCGGATATGGTTAGCTCAGATGGCTGCAAGGCTAGTTTGCATTGCAGACAAATGCCAACAGCATGGGTTCAATTCCTGCATTGGTGGAGGTCGCATGAAGTACTCTCCTTCAACCTCTCCCATCACCTGAGGTGTGGTAACGCTCAGGTTAAAATCATCATCAGTCATTTCTCTCTAATGAAACAGCATCCCGATGGTTGAGTAAGAATAAAGCAACTTTACTTATTAGATCACAGATAGGCTGGGATTAATATTATTGTATATTAGACCAGAGATAGATAGGGGTTAATATCCCTGTACGTTATATTAGAGATAGACTGGGGATTAATCTTGATGCATATTATATTGGAAACAGAATGGGGTTAATTTTTTTATTCATTTAATGTATTTTTCTAATCAATCTGTTCGGAGACGTATTACATTTTGGAGCAGATGGGATTTGAACCCAGGCTTCCCAGTCCATTACATCAGACAAGAGATGGACTGGGGTTCAATGCTTGTGTAGGGTGAAGGTGAGAGATGGATTGTGAGCATTGGTCTGAATGGGCTGGAGTCTATGGCGTGAACAGGACACAATCCAATGAGGAGAAAGAATGGCGACTACAGTGATGACGGTAGGGCAGTATTTTTAGCATTTCCTATTTTTAGAGACCAGCTGTGAGCGACAGCCTCTGTAAACAGCAGTATGTCATTGCCTGAGGCTCTGGCTGCTAGCTGCATCTCCCAGTCCAGCAGAGCCCACACACGCAGGCTGACGTACCACTGCTCCTGCTAATTTTAGCTGCTTACCAGGCACCCTCTCTCTCTTTCAGTGTATGACCAAACAGCAAGCACCCAGTTCCTAAAGACCCCAGAGAAAGATTCTCATTTCCTTCCAGGGAGCGTTAATGTCTGTAGCTCCAGCTCCTGCAGTTCATGTTTCATTGTCTCATCTCACAATATACAGACTCCAGGCTCACTCTCCCTAATCTGGGCACTCTGAGAAAAAAGAGATTACAATCAAACAGGCAAGTGAAGTTTCTGGAAACTGTCAGTGACTAGTCAGAGTAGAGTGTCAGAAAACAGAGAGAGAGAGAGAGAGAGAGACAAACTATCATCAGAGGACATGTAAACCAAGCCAAATAGCTTTTCTGAATATTTAAACAGTAAAGGGATAGTTAACGAATTGTGAATCTGATTAGGGTTCAAAACCAAGTCTTGAAGAGGCAGAGGGCATGACAACAGCAACAACCTGCACTTATATAGTACCTTTAATTTTGTACACTGTTGCAAAGTGTTTCACAGCAGAGTTAACAAACAAACTCTGAGACCCAGCCATATAAGGACAGGTGTCTAAAGCCTTTATAAAAGGGAATGGGGAATGCTGGAAATATTCAGCAGGTCAGGCAGTGACCATAGAGAGACAGAAACTGAGCCAGGGTTAATCCCAGGGTTAATGGCCTTTCATTAGAAAGTTGCTCTGTACTGCAGCATTTTGCAATGTCTCACCATTTAAATCATTTGCTCCTGCCAAAATGGACAAATTCACATTTTCCAACATTATGCTCCTTCTGCCATTTTTTTATCCACTCACATATATCCCTTTGAAAACTTGGTATTGTTCTATTGTTCTCACAGTTTGTTTCCTACTTATCTTTGAGTCATCAATACATCTGGCTTCAGTATAAACAGTCCCTTCATCCAAGTTATTGATACAGGTTGGAAATCATTCAAGCCCCAGCACAGATCCTCCACACATTACATCTTCCCAAATTAAAAATGAACCATTTATCCCAACTCTCTGCTTCCTATAAGCTAACCAATCATCAAACCCATGCTAAAATATCATCCCTAATACCAAAACCTTGATCTTGTGCAATAACATTTATGTGGTTTCTTATTGAATACCTTTTAACTGTTCAAACCCACTTCATCTACTGACTCCCCCTGTCCAGCCGGCTTGTTTCACCCTCAAAAACGTGAACACATTTATGAAATTTACATAAATGTGCTCATCTCCTCCCTGCAAATTATTACAGCTTTGTCAGGCTCTCTTTATCCAGTATGGTAAACAATACATAAATTCCTTTCACAAGCCATTACCTTTTTATTGATTCCATTATTCCCCGGTTCTTTCTTTGATGCCCTATATTCCCCAACACTTCCCTTCTCCCAATATTTCAACTTGCACAGTTAGCGCTGATATCTCAGGGGGGTTTTTGATCATCTATTTTTGCACTTCTTATTACTCTGTCCCAAAACTTTTGTTGCTTTATTGTAGCTCATTCAGTCTGTGGGGGTTCTACTTTTTCTTGTACTTGAGTAAGCTTTTTGTTTTTGCTGAGTACTTTGTTGACTGTGTCATCACCATTTCGCGGATGTGTATGTTTGTCCCAGGCTTCAATTCCACCCTCAGGCAACTGTCTGTATGGAGTTTGCACATTCTCCCCATGTCTGGGGCGTGAGTTTCCTCCAGGCACTCCGGTTTCCTCTCATTGTCCAAAGATGTGCAGGCTAGATGGATTGGCCATGCTTAATTGCCCATAGTGTCCAGGGGTGTAAATTAGGTGGATTAGCCTAGGAAATGCAGGAATAGGGTAGGAGGGTGGGTCTGGGTGGGATGCTTTTCAGAGGGTCGATGAAGACTTGATGGGCCAAATGGCCTGCTCCCACACTGTAGGGATTCTATGATTTTATGTTTTGGGCAGGGGTCAGTGCAGACTTCAGCGCTGTTCAGATTTTCCTTGGCACAAAATACATCATAATTGTTTAACCTCGTATTTTTAAATATTTTGAAGGACTTTTCTTGCCCCTTTCCTGATAAACATTCCAGTACAATAGTTCTCACTGAACCCTGACACATCGCCTAACTGCTGTCTGCATGGAGCTGTAGGAGTGCAGAGTCCTGGTACTGTGCTGTGGATTGATTTCTGACCTTCACTGGATCAAACGCATTGTTTGGGAACTGCCCAGAGACACCGGCCTATTCAGCACTGATGCCAAGTGCTAATCCATGGCAACATAACATTCCCACCCCAAACTGGAGACATGTTAATTGCTGGTAAAGGGGTGGAGACTGACTGTAACCAGACCTGGCCCGGATTTGTACAGACGCAGAGAGGTTACAGCAGCCATGGAAAAGGTAATATTCAGAACCCGAGTATGAGAGAGAGGGGGAGGGACAGAGAGAGAAAAACACACACAAAGTAACTCACAGAGTGCGTGAGATATAGAGAGAGAGATTAGGAACTAATTATCCTGAACTTTGTTCCAAGCTAATTCTCCCTGAAACTGAGGGATGACGTTTCAGTAATTGATGGCACTTTGTATTGGTGAGCAGACAGCTATAGTTAAACAAACACCCTGCCTGGGGTATAAACTGATCACTAGATGGCAGTAATGCTCTCAGATCAGAGTGGGAGGGACGGAGGAGAGGAGAAAGGTGAAGAAGGAAAGGACTAAATAAAA
>NW_025975583.1:0-7859 GCF_021869965.1 Rhincodon typus
AATGAATTCAGAGATCGCGCTGAAATCAGAAGTTGTAAGAAACCTAATAGCAATTATTTATTGTTTGCCATGGGTTGTGTGTGTGTGCGTGTGATGAAATTGCTCTGAACCAGTTTCTGTAGTTCCTACAGAATGCGGTCTGTGCTTAAAGAGCGATCTGCCCGCTAGCCAGAATAAATGGTCCTTTAAAAATTACAAGTCCGCTAAGTATGAGTTATCGCAAGGTTTATTTAAATGCAAATGGTTACATCACTTTGGAGTGCTGCAATTTTGTCGCCAACTTTAGCGCTGCGACGGTTGCCCCGCTGCTTTGGTCCGTTTGAATCTGTGAAGACCTTTACATCGACTTGAAACGCAGACTTGTGCAAAGCAATCCCAGCCTGAGGGCGGTTGGCGTCAGGAAGATGTGATTTCACGCGATCTGAAGGCAGGGGTCGCTCAGATTGTCCACAAAATCCCCTTTTCCCTCGTCAGAGCTTCTCCAGCAGCTTCTCGGAGCAGACACTTCGCTCTGCTTTCCTGGGCATTTGGATCTAGCAGCAAAGGAGCCTACTAGAGCAAAACTTTCTCTAGCAAACCCCTTGTTCTCTTTTTGTTTTGCAGAAACCCCCAGTCTCTCTCGATAGATAAAAAGATTTTTTTTCTCTCTCTCTCCCCCCTACCAACACCCCCATTCCATTCCACCCTCCGGTGCGGGTGGTCTCTGAGAAATTGTTCACCATTACTTCCAAAAGTGAAGACGACTTTTTGACGCTGGCTGCGTCCAGGATCAGCCGGAAGAAGCGAGTGATTGGAGCGGCCATTGGGGTGGCCATGGTGTTGGTTCTGCTCATCGCCATCCCTTTGCTGGTCCAAAGCTCCAAGGCGTCTGCTCACTACGAGATGCTGGGCAGCTGCAGGATGGTCTGTGACCCTTACAGCCCAAAGCCTAGCTCCACAGCGGCAGAAGCCATCCAGGATTTGGCGGTGATGTCCCCTCCACCTTTCATCCACGGGGGTAAAGGCGACCAGGGTCGCCGAGGTAAACCGGGACCCAGGGGTCCTCCGGGAGAACCTGGACCCCCAGGGCCGAGAGGTCCACCCGGCGAATGGGGGGATCTGGGCAAACCGGGTCCTCCTGGGCCACCGGGTTCAGGACCAGGAACATTCAGCACAGCCTTCCATAGCCCTAAGATCGCTTTCTACGCCGGCCTTAAGAAACCCCACGAGGGCTACGAGGTTCTTAAGTTTGACGATGTTGTGACTAACGTTGGGAACCACTACGAGGCTTCTACGGGCAAATTCACCTGCACCGTGCCCGGTATCTACTTCTTCACTTACCATGTCCTGATGAGAGGAGGGGACGGCACCAGCATGTGGGCTGACCTTTGCAAGAATGGCCAGGTAAGTTGCTCACAGTCATTTCACTCCGGGAGGAAAAAAGCCCCGTGATTAGCGACAGTTAATAACTAAACCCCCAACCCCAGGCGCTCATGCTGTAAACTTTCGATTAGGTTTTACTGGAGGGGCTGCACTTCGGGGGCTGTTGTTCTCGGTGGAGGGGCTTTGGGGTGGAGGAAATGGCACTGGATTTGCAACATTTTGTCTGTCTTCCTTCCCAGTGTTCTTCCCCTTCTGTCCCCTCAATCGCGGGGATACAGTGATGTTCCAGCCTTGCCCAAAAAGCAAGGGCACGGTTCCAAACTGAGTTCAAAGGGACGAAAGGCCGTGCGGTTGAGAAGGCCGTGGATGTATAGTATGTGTTTACTTTATCATGAGAATTAACGCGCACAGACAGAGACCATCCACTTGCCTTTGCGAATCTGTGAAAGAGTTTCCAATTAGACCCCCTCTCTACTGTTTCTCCCCTTCCCCATAATGCTGCAAAGCCCCGCTTTTTAAATATATACCCAACTCCACTTACCTTGCCTTTGCGAATCTCTGAAAAAGTTTCCAATTAGACCCCCTCTCTCTACTGTTCCTCCCCTCCCCCCCCCCCATACTGCTGCAAAGCCCCCCTTTATAAATATATACCCAATTTGTTTTAAAAAGTTGCTGCTTTCCACTGCTTTTAGGCAATGCATTCTAGTTAACTTTTGGCGTCCAAAGAAATCTCACCTTTCCCTTTGGCTTTTTTAAAATTTGCTAATTATTTTAACGCTATCTCCCTTGGTTACGGATCCCCACATAACTGAATTTCCTCAATTCTGACAGAAAATTCTACATCTCATCTTCTGAAAGTGACGTTTCCTGAAATTGAACACTGTATTTTAACTGAAGTGATTTATGCAGGTTTAAAACTTAATTCCCTTGTTTTGTACTCTATGCCTTTGTTTAAAAAGCCCAGGATCGTGTGTGTGCATGTATTATGTCTATATGTGGGTGCCCATTGTAAATAATTATTGGGCAATTGTAAACAAAAAGTATGTTCAGCGTAATTTTGTGTTAAAAGTGTGCATTGCACTGAGGAAATCTTGCATGAACCCATGGCCAACACCTATCAATCCAGGGTGCACTCCTGCCTCGGCTCCACTCCTAGAAAAACTTAGTGCTGTTTACTTATTACTCTGGTCTAATGAAAGCCCATGAAGAAGTATCTTGACTTCCAGTTTAATGTTTCATTACCACAGTATCCTATTTCGTAAATCACTTGTGGATCCACCATCTTGAAAGTCTTGCTACCCAACATAAACCTAATGTTGAATCAGAGATAGTAGGAACTGCAGATGCTGGACAATCCTCATAAACCTGATGTTGTTCAGTTACCACGGGACTATACTGAGTTTGTAAACTGGCAGACGTCATAAGCAGTTGATGTGATCCCAAGCTGCTGGCTTGGGCAGCTGCACTTCAGTTGGCAGTCACCTTACGGTGAAATGATTTTGTGTTTTTTTTAGGTTTCATTTGCTTTAGACTATGACTGGTAAGTTTTGTTAACTGGCAAGGCCCAGGTGTGTTCAAAGCTCTGGGTCATATTCAACTCCTGAGCTCTAGTGGTCTATTCCTCAAAACCCAGGCAACTCAGCACTACTGCTTTTACAGATGTTACTTGCTGCTTATGCAATTTATAGGTATGAAATGCTGTTTGTTACATTTAAATTCTAAGTGCACCTCAGATCTGTTGGTATTTGTAACTTGAAGTATCTGCAAATGAACGGGTGCACAGCATTCAACTTCATACATTCTGTACCTTCTGTGGTAATGCATATCACAAAGCTTTGGATTTCCCCTGACACTCTCCAGCAAACTGATGAGATTCAGGCCCTCATCAAAATATGTCACCCCGCACAGTGGGATTTCTCCAGCGCTACAACGAGAGAGACTGGCACCAGTGCAAGGCTGTAGCTGATCAGTCTTTTAACAAAATCTTTTAAACAGCTTTCCACATGCTTTTCCCTTGTGTACTGTCAAAAACTAGTCACAGCCTAAAAGCATGTGGAAATATTGCTAAATAATAAAGCAATGTTTCCTCTTTTATGAATGGCTGTTATTTTCTGTTGATTGGTACTGGAAAAATGTCACTGGCAACCTTCTGAATAGCTATTGCTTCTGAACTGGATTGTTGGCATCCAACAAATGAATATTGAATGGGACCGGTGGCAGCCAGGGTTGGGTCCCTCAGAACATTGTTGGGCAAAGCCTTGTGAGGCATATTTTCTCATCTGCAATTGGAAATGAACAGTCAGTGTGCTTTGGATGGTATCTTATCCACCCAAATGAAAAAGGAACTGAATGTTATTTTTGCCAGTGACATTGCACAAAAATTTATACTGGTTTAGAGAATCGAAACAGGTGTTTGAAAAGAAAATGAAAAAGAAATGCTTCAAGAAACATTTTTTGATTGTGAAGATATCCCTTTAATAGCTCCCTGTGATTTGATTATCTTGGCGTAAGCCATATTCTCTTTGGGGATTCAGTTAGCCCATTCAAAGTATCCCAAATGTGACAAAATATGACACTTTTGAGGCTCCAACTGCAAATAGAAGTATATGGTCACTCACTTAAATGAACAACTCAAGTACTTACATTAGAATTAAAGACTCTGATTCTTATTCCCATTGTTTTCTACATGAAACACAACCATCTGAATTACACGCAGTTACGTGCAAAAAATAGTTGTTTACAAATTTGTCCCATTCACTTATTTAAAGATTTTAACAGCTTGCTGCCCTTTTTCATTGAAACAAGAGGGTTAAAAATGCTGTGAGTAGAGATGAGTGTAGAAATAAAAGTGAGAACTGAACAGCTTGATTGTCACTGTTCCTGGCATCCTTTATGAAACAACAGATTTAATGTATAAATCCCAAAGAGATGTGAGATTAATTATGCTTAATGACATAACCTATTTATTTGGATAAAATATTCGGTGCCTGCAACATCTCACATATTTGGACAGTGGTTGATTTTCATTTTTCCTTCGCCTGCGCTTTCTCTTTTCCTAACAATGTTACTGTGCTTTTAACATTTTACTGTGGTGATTGTGTTTTGTATTAACTTAGAAAGATTACTGTTTTTAAAAACTAACAGATGTGTCTGTGATAGACGCATAAGCCTCTTTGCTTCTTCCTTCCTATAACCTTCAACCTGTCCTGGACTCGCAATGTCTTTTCAGGGTCAACAATTGAACTTTGTCCTCCCAAACATCCTTTTTGTCTTTGTTTTGTTTGATTCATAAATTCACAGAGCACAATGGCTTCTCTGCCCTTATCTACTCTATAGTCCTGTTTTACTTTGTTCCACCTGATTGGTTTTGTGATCTCCCATAAAACTGACATCACTTGAAATTTAAAATATAAATCAAGGCAATGTGGTTCTTCGTTTCCCCCATCCTTTTGTGGTAATGTTTGCTCTACATCAGGGCGAAGATTGTCAGTGATTGAAAATGGAACAATTTTCCACTTTAGGCAACAGTTTCCATAATCAAGGATGCTTAGATATAACGTGGCGTGATGCAGAGTAAAGCTTCCTGTAAAGTAAAGCTATGTGCATTAACCCGAATCTTGAGTCAAGCACTTTCTGGGACACCAGTGCAATGTTTCATCTTCCTACAACAACTACCTTTCTGACCCCTCCAAGTAACATTGTCAATTTGATGGCAATTAGTACTCCATTTACACTGTGTAGCCATGTCTGCAAGGAACAGGCTCACGACCATCCAACTTTATTTCATCTAGGCCCCCTAATGAGAGGAGCATTTTAACTCATCTATCTTGGCTGGAGTTGAACCCAGCGTACAAGTGAAAGGGTGATGTGTCAACAACATGTGGATCCAATCTTTGCGACTGCTGTTTTTGAGACCAAACACTGCAGCCTTGGATTGGTTTAAAACCTGTCTGTACTGTGTATTCAACAACAGTTGCCCTTTTCAAGGGCGTTTAGGAATGGGCAAGAAATGATAGCCTCATCAGCAAAGCCCAATAACAGAAGAATAGAACAAAACGGTTTGTTGCTAGTCGGGAATGGATTTGACGTTGTTAAATTGTTACAAGGCTCTCGATTGCTAAAACTTTCACATTACACAAAGGGGATACCAAACCAATGCATGTGGTAATGTTTTCCAATTTAAAAATAAGATTCTCACGACTATATTAAATAAATTTTTGAAAGAAATACACAGCACGTTTTAAAATATTCAAGGTATCAAATGACAGTATCATCACTAGTTACCAAATTTAAAAGGAACACACCTTGATATAAAATCTGACTTGATTCAGCAATTGGCAAATAAAAAATCGTTCAAATAAACTGGGCCTGCAGAATCCTAAACTCACTGAAGAATTGCCAAATCAGTTAACACTGTGCTGTTAATAAATACCTTTTGAGTACAGCTGAATGCAGATGCACGTGAGAATGGGATTGATAATAGGAGCAAATGGGGATGATCAAATTTTGTGAGCGATATGATGATTCCTGAGCAGATTGGACCAATTAAATGTCATTAAAAAGAAAGGCGTGAAATGTATAATATGGTGTCACTTAAAATGGTTGGTCTTGCATTTGAATTAATTTACTTTCATGGCAGAGGAGACAAGGTTTGTCGAACCAAAAGCAGAAATTGCTGGAAAATCTCAGCAGGTTTGGCAGCATCAGAGGTAACGCTTCAGGTTCAGTGACCCGTCTTCAGAAAGTTTGTAGAGTGTTTCATCAATCCAGGGTAGATTAAATATGGCCTGCAGTAGGAATCGCCTTGATTTGGTGGACATTCCTATTAATTTAAGAAAATGTGATTTCACCATCATAACAGGTCTTTGTAGGTTGCCAGTTGTGTGATTGTAATGAGGTCAGCCGGGTGGACTTCATAGGATATGAGTTCCCTGACTGGAGCTGTTAAACTGGTCCACTCAGGGAGCCCTGGCTGACAGATATAAACAGGAGTGTCAGAGTGTTCACTCTGAAAGCTGGCTCTGAGGGAGCTGGATCAGTGTCAAAGTCTGTATATGTGTAATTAAAGGGGGACTTGGTGACAGGAAACCGGCCTCTGTGGAGCTTTTTCAGTAGCGACGAGAGAAACAAATACTCTCTTGAAGAAATTCATTCGCAACAGTTGTCTTGGAGTTGGGGGTAAGCATTTCTAACATTATGCCATTATTTGGGAAGCTTGACTCATTCGATCCTGCTGTCAAAGACTGGGCCCGGTATGTGGAAAGAATGTGTATAATTTTTTTCCAGGCAAATTATGTTGGGGCAGATGAAAAGTAATGAGTAATTCTCCTGAAAGCTTGTGGACCTGCACCTTTTCAGTTATTAAGAGTTTGCTGAGGCACCAGATACTAAAACCTTTCAAGAGTTGATGGATTTATATAATGAATATTAAGACCCCAAATCTCCTCTAATTCTGAGACACTGGCAGTTTTACTCGGCAGTTTGAGAACCAGGGGAATCTGTATTGGGATTTTTGGCAATTTTTGCCAATTCCTGAATGAGATGCTGAGAGACCATGTGGAATGTGGGATTAATGATGTAACCATGCAAAAGCATCTATTAGCTGAAGCTCAACTGGACTTCAAACAGGCACTACAACTGCATTTGGAAAATGCAGCAGGTGAAGTGTGAGTTGCAGGGTATTCTGATGGAAGTTGACATCTCACCAGTCTGACTGAGCTTGAGGAACACCACTTGAGTGAAGACAATTGCATAGCCTCACTCAGGACATATCCTGAGCAGAGGGACTGTAGATCAGCCCCCAGCAAAACCCCAAAACAAAGCCAAGGCTCGGCCACAAAGTTAGCACTTTGTTTAGGGGCCGGGCTGGTAAGACATTGTAGTTGCTGCCAGTGTGTGGACTCGAGACAGCAAAGGAATCCCACTAGGCCTGAATTGAGTGAAAGAACTCATGGGCCATTATCCAGGAGAGTGCACATCCTGGAAAGTCCACCTACAGCTGGTCTGGAACAGTTACATTGCTTAGCAACATCCAAATCAGAACCAATCAAAATAAACTTCAGTTTAAATGGTCACCCGGTTCTAATGGAGGTTGATACCAGTGCGGCTGTATCAGTGATTGCAGAACCAGTATTTAACAAAATTTGCTCAGGATTTCAACTCTTAAGTTTGCGTAGGACATTGCCTAGACTGAGAGCCTATACCAGGGAACCTTTACAGATTAAGGGTATAACTTTGGTTCCGGTCTCCTATGAGAAGCAGCTGGTTCAGTTCCCACTGATTGTAGTAAAAGGCTCAGGCCCAGCCTGATGGGGTTGAATTGATTGAGAAAGATTGCTTCAACATTCTTCGACTAGAAAATGGCTACCTGAGTGAAGTCCTAATTAAATACCTGGATGCTTTTCAGGAAGGTCTAGGGATTATCAAAGGAGCCAAGGTCACTTTGTATGCTGACCAGGAAGCAATCCCATGATTCTGCAAGGCCCACCCAGTGCCAT